>NC_048590.1:3566959-3626959 GCF_013265735.2 Oncorhynchus mykiss | reverse complement strand
CTTTTATTAACACATACCTTGTTTACCACTCACGAGGCAGGCAAAGTCTGATAACACAGCCACAAAGTCAAGTTCCCCAAACTAGAGAGGAGGTTTTTTCCTTTAGATACTACAGCCACAAAGTCAGTTTCCCCAAAACAGAGAGGTTTTCCTTTAGATAACACGCCCACAGAGTCAAGTTCCCCAAACCAGAGAAGAGCATTAGAGAAGAAAGAAACCAAGAGCAGAGTTCAGACAACGAGGGTCATGACTAGAGCTATTGTCATTTTAACGCCTTTTAGCTCATCTTACAAAAGCTGTATCCCATCTAATCAAAATCAACAGAGTGTGCAATAACTTTTTTTTTTTTTTCACCTTTATTTAACCAGGAAGGAGAGTTGAGAACACCTTTATTTAACCAGGAAGGAGAGTTGAGAACACCTTTATTTAACCAGGAAGGAGAGTTGAGAACACCTTTATTTAACCAGGAAGGAGAGTTGAGAACACCTTTATTTAACCAGGAAGGAGAGTTGAGAACACCTTTATTTAACCAGGAAGGAGAGTTGAAAACACCTTTATTTAACCAGGAAGGAGAGTTGAGAACACCTTTATTTAACCAGGAAGGAGAGTTGAGAACACCTTTATTTAACCAGGAAGGAGAGTTGAGAACACCTTTATTTAACCAGGAAGGAGAGTTGAGAACACCTTTATTTAACCAGGAAGGAGAGTTGAGAACACCTTTATTTAACCAGGAAGGAGAGTTGAGAACACCTTTATTTAACCAGGAAGGAGAGTTGAGAACACCTTTATTTAACCAGGAAGGAGAGTTGAGAACACCTTTATTTAACCAGGAAGGAGAGTTGAGAACACCTTTATTTAACCAGGAAGGAGAGTTGAGAACACCTTTATTTAACCAGGAAGGAGAGTTGAGAACACCTTTATTTAACCAGGAAGGAGAGTTGAGAACACCTTTATTTAACCAGGAAGGAGAGTTGAGAACACCTTTATTTAACCAGGAAGGAGAGTTGAGAACACCTTTATTTAACCAGGAAGGAGAGTTGAGAACACCTTTATTTAACCAGGTAGGCTAGTTGAGAACACCTTTATTTAACCAGGAAGGAGAGTTGAGAACACCTTTATTTAACCAGGGTAGGCAAGTTGAGAACAAGTTCTCATTTACAACTGCGACCTGGCCAAGATAAAGCAAAGCAGTTCGACACATACAACAACACAGAGTTACACATGGAGTAAAACAAACATACAGTCAATAATGAAGTAGAAAAATAAGTCTGTATACAATGTGAGCAAATGAGATGAGAAGGGAGGTAAAGGCAAAAAAAGGCCATGGTGGCAAAGTAAATACAATATAGAAAGTAAAACACTGGAATGGTAGATTTGCAGTGGAAGAATGTGCAAAATAGAGATAGAAATAATGGGGTGCAAAGGAGCAAAATAAATAAATAAATACAGTAGGGAAAGAGGTAGTTGTTTGGGCTTGTTTGAGAGGCATGGTTGATGAGGATCTGTAGGCTGTAGCTAGGAGACCACTGTGACTGACAAGTGAATCCACCTGTCACAACGAGCGTGGAACCAGGGTTGTATGAAATTGGGGGAGGTTGTATATCTTTTCCGTTCCAAAGCGTTTTTCTCATGAATATGTAAAGGTAAATGCGTTGGGTCAATCTACGATGAAAGTGATTTGGTCACACCAGATTAACACTTACACATCACATCAGAAAGAGAGACAGAGAGACAGAGAGACACAGATAGAGACAGAGAGACAGAGAGACACAGAGAGACACAGAGAGACACAGAGAGACAGAGAGACACAGAGAGACACAGAGAGACAGAGAGACAGAGAGACAGAGACAGAGAAACACAGAGAGACAGAGAGACAGAGAGACACAGAGAGACACAGAGAGACAGAGAGACAGAGAGACAGAGAGAGACAGAGAGACACAGATATAGACAGAGAGACACAGAGAGACAGAGAGACAGAGAGACAGAGGGAGACAGAGATACACAGAGAGACAGAGAGACACAGAGAGACAGAGA
The DNA here is from genome assembly GCF_013265735.2 of Oncorhynchus mykiss. NCBI lineage: Eukaryota > Metazoa > Chordata > Actinopteri > Salmoniformes > Salmonidae > Oncorhynchus > Oncorhynchus mykiss. Next base: position 3,624,925 of record NC_048590.1, on the reverse strand, counting down.
GACAGAGAGAGACAGAGAGACACAGAGACACAGAGAGACACAGAGACACAGAGAGACAGAGAGAGACAGAGAGACACAGAAAGACAGAGAGACACAGAAAGACAGAGAGAGACAAAGAGACACAGGTAGAGACAGAGAGACACAGAGAGACAGAGAGACACAGAAAGACAGAGAGACAAGAAGAGACACAGAGAGACAGTGAGAGACACACATGGCTGGGGAGGCACAGTAGTGCAGAGAAACAGACAGCGATGTGTAACTGATACCAGGTGAACCAGCCAACCAGCCATTCAGCCAACCAGCCAACCAGCCAACCAGCCAGTCAGCCAACCAGCCAACCAGCCAGTCAGCCAACCAACCAACCAACCAGCCAACCAGCCAGTCAGCCAACCAACCAACCAGCCAACCAGCCAGTCAGCCAACCAGCCAACCAGCCAGTCAGCCAACCAGTCAACCAGCCAGTCAGCCAACCAGTCAACCAGCCAGTCAGCCAACCAGCCAGTCAGCCAACCAGCCAGCCAGTCAGTCAGCCAGCCAGCCAGTCAGCAAACCAGCCAACCAGCCAACCATCCAGTCAGCCAACCAGTCAGCCAGCCAGCCAGCCAGCCAGCCAGCCAGTCAGTCAGCCAGCCAGTCATCCAACCAGCCAACCAGCCGACAAGCCAACCAGCCAGTCAGCCAACCAGCCAACACACCAGCCAGTCAGCCAACCAGCCAGTCATCCTGTCATCCAACCAGCCAGCCAGCCAGGCAGCCAGCCAGCCAGCCAGCCAGTCATCCAGTCATCCAGTCAGCCATCCAACCAGCCAACCAGCCAGTCAGCCAGCCAGCAAGCCAGTCTCCCAGCCAGCCAGCCAGCCAGCCAGTCATCCAGTCAGCCAGCCAACCAACCAGCAAGCCAGTCTCCCAGCCAGCCAGCCAGCCAACCAGCCAGTCATCCAGTCATCCAGTCAGCCAGCCAGCCAGCCAACCAGTCAGCCAGCCAGCCATCCAGTCAGCCAGTCATCCAGTCAGCCAGTCATCCAGTCATCCAGTCAGCCAGTCAGCCAGCCAGCCAGCCAGTCATCCAGTCTTCCAGTCATCCAGTCAGCCAGCCAGCCAGTCATCCAGTCATCTAGTCAGCCAGCCAGCCAGCCAACCAGTCAGCCAGCCAGCCATCCAGTCAGCCAGTCATCCAGTCAGCCAGTCATCCAGTCATCCAGTCAGCCAGCCAGCCAACCAGCCAGTCATCCAGTCATCCAGTCATCCAGTCAGCCAGCCAACCAGCCAGTTATGAGATACTGCACAAGGCCAGGTGTATAGTAGGTGTGTTTGAGTGTTTACCCATTCATGCGTGTGTGTCCCGCTATGCTGTGACTGAAGTCCTTGTGTGTGTTCAGGTAAAGGTGAATAGCTTCCCATTCATCTCCAGGATGTTTCACTCCTCTAGATGCTTTACGACCCGGACTGCCTACAATAGAAACATGACTTTAGTGAAAGGTTTGAGATGCCAGCAGGCTCAGGGAACAAGCCCTCTCTTTGTTCGGCATAATGAAGCTCTGTTTAGAATACCATTTAATATGTCCTGTACATTACACTGACCCTTCAACCAGACAGGACTGGGCAGAGGAGCTGTCTAAAATGGCACCCTATAGGCCCTGGTCAAAAGTAGTGCACTATATAGGGAATAGGGTTCTATAGGGCTCTAGTCTAAAGTAGTGCACTATATAGGGAATAGGGTGCCATAGGGCTCTGGTCTAAAGTAGTGCACTATATAGGGAATAGGGTGCCATAGGGCTCTGGTCTAAAGTAGTGCACTATATAGGGAATAGGGTGCCATAGGGCTCTGGTCTAAAGTAGTACCACTATATAGGGAATAGGGCTCTGGTCTATAGTAGTACCACTATATAGGGAATAGGGCTCTGGTCTAAAGTAGTACCACTATATAGGGAATAGGGCTCTGGTCTATAGTAGTACCACTATATAGGGAATAGGGCTCTGGTCTATAGTAGTACCACTATATAGGGAACAGGGCTCTGGTCTAAAGTAGTGCACTATATAGGGAACAGGGCTCTGGTCTAAAGTAGTACCACTATATAGGGAACAGGGCTCTGGTCTAAAGTAGTACCACTATATAGGGAACAGGGCTCTGGTCTAAAGTAGTGCACTATATAGGGAACAGGGCTCTGGTCTATAGTAGTACCACTATATAGGGAACAGGGCTCTGGTCTAAAGTAGTGCACTATATAGGGAATAGGGTGCCATAGGGCTCTGGTCTAAAGTAGTGCACTATATAGGGAACAGGGCTCTGGTCTATAGTAGTACCACTATATAGGGAATAGGGCTCTGGTCTATAGTAGTACCACTATATAGGGAATAGGGCTCTGGTCTAAAGTAGTACCACTATATAGGGAAAAGGGCTCTGGTCTATAGTAGTACCACTATATAGGGAATAGGGCTCTGGTCTATAGTAGTACCACTATATAGGGAATAGGGCTCTGGTCAATAGTAGTACCACTATATAGGGAATAGGGCTCTGGTCTATAGTAGTACCACTATATAGGGAATAGTGCTCTGGTCTATAGTAGTACCACTATATAGGGAATAGGGCTCTGGTCTATAGTAGTACCACTATATAGGGAATAGAGCTCTGGTCTAAAGTAGTGCACTATATAGGGAACAGGGTACCATTTGGTATACAGCCTTTGTATTCTGACAGGTCCAGCAGCACCCTGCGGTCGATGAAGATTAAACAACTCATCATTTATCTCACTGTGTTAGATGATCTGGTCAACCAGACAGACTGGTCGTGTTAAATTTAGAGTGGTGGATCAATCAGACAGATTGGCAGTGTTAAATTCAGAGTGCTGGATCAATCAGACAGATTGGCAGTGTTAAATTCAGAGTGGTGGATCAATCAGACAGATTGGCAGTGTTATATTCAGAGTGGTGGATCAATCAGACAGATTGGCAGTGCTATATTCAGAGTGGTGGATCAATCAGACAGATTGGCAGTGTTAAATTCAGAGTGGTGGATCAATCAGACAGATTGGCAGTGTTATATTCAGAGTGGTGGATCAATTAGACAGACAGACAGTGTTATATTCAGAGTGGTGGATCAATCAGACAGACAGTCAGACAGTGTTATATTCAGAGTGGTGGATCAATCAGACAGACAGACAGACAGACAGACAGACAGACAGACAGACAGACAGACAGACAGACAGACAGACAGACAGACAGACAGACAGACAGACAGACAGACAGGACAGACAGACAGACAGACAGACAGACAGACAGACAGACAGACAGACAGCCAGACAGACAGACAGACAGACAGACAGACAGACAGACAGACAGACAGACAGACAGACAGACAGACAGACAGACAGACAGAGAGTGTTATATTCAGAGTGGAGGATCAATTAGACAGACAGACAGACAGTGTTATATTCAGAGTGGTGGATCAATCAGACAGACAGACAGAGAGTGTTATATTCAGAGTGGTGGATCAGTCAGACAGATTGGCAGTGTTATATTCAGGGTGGTGGATCAATCAGACAGACAGTGTTATATTCAGAGTGGTGGATCAATCAGACAGACAGTGTTATATTCAGAGTGGTGTGTCAATCAGACAGACAGACAGTGTGATATTCAGAGTGGTGGATCAATCAGACAGACAGTGTTATATTCAGAGTGGTGGATCAATCAGACAGACAGTGTTATATTCAGAGTGGTGGATCAATCAGACAGACAGTGTTATATTCAGAGTGGTGGTTCAATCAGACAGACAGTGTTATATTCAGAGTGATTGATCAATCAGACAGACAGTGTTATATTCAGAGTGGTGGATCAATCAGACAGACAGACAGTGTGATATTCAGAGTGGTGGATCAATCAGACAGACAGTGTTATATTCAGAGTGGTGGATCAATCAGACAGACAGTGTTATATTCAGAGTGGTGGATCAATCAGACAGACAGTGTTATATTCAGAGTGGTGGATCAATCAGACAGACAGACAGACAGTGTTATATTCAGAGTGGTGGATCAATCAGACAGACAGTGTTATATTCAGAGTGATTGATCAATCAGACAGACAGACAGACAGTGTTATATTCAGAGTGGTGGATCAATCAGACAGACAGTGTTATATTCAGAGTGGTGGATCAATCAGACAGACAGTGTTATATTCAGAGTGATTGATCAATCAGACAGATTGACATTGTTATATTCAGAGTGATTGATCAATCAGACAGGCAGTGTTATATTCAGAGTGGTGGTTCAATCAGACAGACAGTGTTATATTCAGAGTGATTGATCAATCAGACAGATTGACATTGTTATATTCAGAGTGATTGATCAATCAGACAGGCAGTGTTATATTCAGAGTGGTGGTTCAATCAGACAGACAGTGTTATATTCAGAGTGATTGATCAATCAGACAGACAGTGTTATATTCAGAGTGGTGGATCAATCATATAGACAGTGTTATATTCAGAGTGGTGGATCAATCAGACAGACAGACAGTGTGATATTCAGAGTGGTGGATCAATCAGACAGACAGTGTTATATTCAGAGTGGTGGATCAATCAGACAGACAGACAGTGTTATATTCAGAGTGGTGGATCAATCAGACAGACAGTGTTATATTCAGAGTGGTGGATCAATCAGACAGACAAACAGACAGACAGACAGACAGACAGACAGACAAACAGACAGACAGACAGACAGACAGACAGACAGACAGACAGACAGACAGACAGTGTTATAATCAAATAATCGTCACAATGACTCACTGGGACGAATTCTGAGACACGATGAGTTTTCCTTGTCCACCGCCTTGACCTGACTACAAGGGAAACGCTCCCAATAACAGACAGTATCATGTCTAATATGAGCAAGAAGACCTCTCTCCTGACCTGTTGCAGAGATAACTCTATGGGTCAGCACTGAACTATGGGTCAGGGGGTCAGAGTCTGTGGCACTATGGGTCAGGGGGTCAGAGTCTGTGGCACTATGGGTCAGGGGGTCAGAGTCTGTGGCACTATGGGTCAGGGGGTCAGAGTCTGTGGCACTATGGGTCAGGGGGTCAGAGTCTGTGGCACTATGGGTCAGGGGTCAGAGTCTGTGGCACTATGGGTCAGGGGTCAGAGTCTGTGGCTTCCAAGCAGACCCCACTCAGCAGCTTGTTATCAGCCTACGATCATGACTCCCTTCCCTTTGGCTCAACTCTCACCCTGGGAAGCCCAAAATGGCTCTCTATTCCCTATATAGTGCACTACTTTAGACCAAGGACCCACGGGACCCAAAGTAGTGCTCTATACTCCAGACTAGTTAAATTAAAAATATTTAAAAAGTAATTAAAAACCCTCCTGTTTACTGTCTCTATACTTTATATACCAAACCCTCCTGTTTACTGTCTCTATACTTTATAATAATTTATATACCAAACCCTCCTGTTTACTGTCTCTATGCTTTATAATGATTTATATACCAAACCCTCCTGTTTACTGTCTCTATACTTTATATACCAAACCCTCCTGTTTACTGTCTCTATACTTTATAATGATTTATATACCAAACCCTCCTGTTTACTGTCTCTATACTTTATATACCAAACCCTCCTGTTTACTGTCTCTATACTTTATATACCAAACCCTCCTGTTTACTGTCTCCATACTTTATAATGATTTATATACCAAACCCTCCTGTTTACTGTCTCTATACTTTATATACCAAACCCTCCTGTTTACTGTCTCCATACTTTATAATGATTTATATACCAAACCCTCCTGTTTACTGTCTCTATACTTTATATACCAAACCCTCCTGTTTACTGTCTCTATACTTTATAATGATTTATATACCAAACCCTCCTGTTTACTGTCTCTATACTTTATATACCAAACCCTCCTGTTTACTGTCTCCATACTTTATAATGATTTATATACCAAACCCTCCTGTTTACTGTCTCTATACTTTATAATGATTTATATACCAAACCCTCCTGTTTACTGTCTCCATACTTTATATACCAAACCCTCCTGTTTACTGTCTCTATACTTTATATACCAAACCCTCCTGTTTACTGTCTCCATACTTTATGATGATTTATATTCCAAACCCTCCTGTTTACTGTCTCCATACTTTATAATGATTTATATACCAAACCCTCCTGTTTACTGTCTCTATACTTTATATACCAAACCCTCCTGTTTACTGTCTCTATACGTTATAATGATTTATATACCAAACCCTCCTGTTTACTGTCTCTATACTTTATATACCAAACCCTCCTGTTTACTGTCTCTATACTTTATAATGATTTATATACCAAACCCTCCTGTTTACTGTCTCTATACTTTATATTCCAAACCCTCCTGTTTACTGTCTCTATACTTTATAATGATTCATATACCAAACCCTCCTGTTTACTGTCTCCATACTTTATAATGATTTATATTCTAAACCCTCCTGTTTACTGTCTCCATACTTTATAATGATTTATATACCAAACCCTCCTGTTTACTGTCTCTATACTTTATAATGATTTATATACCAAACCCTCCTGTTTACTGTCTCCATACTTCATAATGATTTATATACCAAACCCTCCTGTTTACTGTCTCTATACTTTATAATGATTTATATACCAAACCCTCCTGTCTACTGTCTCTATACTTTATGATGATTTATATACCAAACCCTCCTGTTTACTGTCTCTATACTTTATAATGATTTATATACCAAACCCTCCTGTTTACTGTCTCTATACTTTATATACCAAACCCTCCTGTTTACTGTCTCTATACTTTATAATGATTTATATACCAAACCCTCCTGTTTACTGTCTCTATACTTTATAATGATTTATATACCAAACCCTCCTGTTTACTGTCTTCATACTTTATAATGATTTATATACCAAACCCTCCTGTTTACTGTCTCTATACTTTATATACCAAACCCTCCTGTTTACTGTCTCTATACTTTATAATGATTTATATACCAAACCCTCCTGTTTACTGTCTCTAAACTTTATAATGATTTATATACCAAACCCTCCTGTTTACTGTCTCTATACTTTATAATGATTTATATACCAAACCCTCCTGTTTACTGTCTCTATACTTTATAATGATTTATATACCAAACCCTCCTGTTTAATGTCTCTATACTTTATATACCAAACCCTCCTGTTTACTGTCTCCATACTTTATAATGATTTATATACCAAACCCTCCTGTTTACTGTCTCTATACTTTATATACCAAACCCTCCTGTTTACTGTCTCCATACTTTATAATGATTTATATACCAAACCCTCCTGTTTACTGTCTCCATACTTTATATACCAAACCCTCCTGTTTACTGTCTCTATACTTTATATACCAAACCCTCCTGTTTACTGTCTCCATACTTTATAATGATTTATATACCAAACCCTCCTGTTTACTGTCTCTATACTTTATATACCAAACCCTCCTGTTTACTGTCTCTATACTTTATATACCAAACCCTCCTGTTTACTGTCTCCATACTTTATAATGATTTATATACCAAACCCTCCTGTTTACTGTCTCTATACTTTATATACCAAACCCTCCTGTTTACTGTCTCTATACTTTATAATGATTTATATACCAAACCCTCCTGTTTACTGTCTCTATACTTTATATACCAAACCCTCCTGTTTACTGTCTCTATACTTTATAATGATTTATATACCAAACCCTCCAGTTTACTGTCTCTATACCTTATATACCAAACCCTCCTGTTTACTGTCTCTATACTTTATAATGATTTATATACCAAACCCTCCTGTTTACTGTCTCTATACTTTATATACCCAACCCTCCTGTTTACTGTCTCCATACTTTATATACCAAACCCTCCTGTTTACTGTCTCTATACTTTATAATGATTTATATACCAAACCCTCCTGTTTACTGTCTCTATACTTTATAATGATTCATATACCAAACCCTCCTGTTTACTGTCTCTATACTTTATATACCAAACCCTCCTGTTTACTGTCTCTATACTTTATAATGATTTATTTACCAAACCCTCCTGTTTACTGTCTCTATACTTTATAATGATTTATATACCAAACCCTCCTGTTTACTGTCTCTATACTTTATATACCAAACCCTCCTGTTTACTGTCTCTATACTTTATAATGATTTATATACCAAACCCTCCTGTTTACTGTCTCTATACTTTATAATGATTTATATACCAAACCCTCCTGTTTACTGTCTCTATACTTTACATACCAAACCCTCCTGTTTACTGTCTCTATACTTTATATACCAAACCCTCCTGTTTACTGTCTCTATACTTTATATACCAAACCCTCCTGTTTACTGTCTCTATACTTTATAATGATTTATATACCAAACCCTCCTGTTTACTGTCTCTATACTTTATAATGATTTATATACCAAACCCTCCTGTTTACTGTCTCTATACTTTATAATGATTTATATACCAAACCCTCATGTTTACTGTCTCTATACTTTATAATGATTTATATACCAAACCCTCCTGTTTACTGTCTCAATACTTTATAATGATTTATATACCAAACCCTCCTGTTTACTGTCTCTATACTTTATAATGATTTATATACCAAACCCTCCTGTTTACTGTCTCTATACTTTATATACCAAACCCTCCTGTTTACCGTCTCTATACTTTATAATGATTTATAAACCAAACCCTCCTGTTTACTGTCTCTATACTTTATAATGATTTATATACCAAACCCTCCTGTTTACTGTCTCTATACTTTATAATGATTTATATACAAAACCCTCCTGTTTACTGTCTCTATACTTTATAATGATTTATATACCAAACCCTCCTGTTTACTGTCTCTATAGTTTATAATGATTTATATACCAAACCCTCCTGTTTACTGTCTCTATACTTTATAATGATTTATATACCAAACCCTCCTGTTTACTGTCTCTATACTTTATATACCAAACCCTCCTGTTTACTGTCTCTATACTTTATAATGATTTATATACCAAACCGTCCTGTTTACTGTCTCTATACTTTATAATGATTTATATACCAAACCCTCCTGTTTACTGTCTCTATACTTTATAATGATTTATATACCAAACCCTCCTGTTTACTGTCTTCATACTTTATATACCAAACCCTCCTGTTTACTGTCTCTATACTTTATATACCAAACCCTACTGTTTACTGTCTCTATACTTTATAATGATTTATATACCAAACCCTCCTGTTTACTGTCTCCATACTTTACAATGATTTATATACCAAACCCTCCTGTTTACTGTCTCTATACTTTATAATGATTTATATACCAAACCCTCCTGTTTACTGTCTCCATACTTCATAATGATTTATATACCAAACCCTCCTGTTTACTGTCTCTATACTTTATAATGATTTATATACCAAACCCTCCTGTCTACTGTCTCTATACTTTATGATGATTTATATACCAAACCCTCCTGTTTACTGTCTCTATACTTTATAATGATTTATATACCAAACCCTCCTGTTTACTGTCTCTATACTTTATATACCAAACCCTCCTGTTTACTGTCTCTATACTTTATAATGATTTATATACCAAACCCTCCTGTTTACTGTCTCTATACTTTATAATGATTTATATACCAAACCCTCCTGTTTACTGTCTTCATACTTTATAATGATTTATATACCAAACCCTCCTGTTTACTGTCTCTATACTTTATATACCAAACCCTCCTGTTTACTGTCTCTATACTTTATAATGATTTATATACCAAACCCTCCTGTTTACTGTCTCTAAACTTTATAATGATTTATATACCAAACCCTCCTGTTTACTGTCTCTATACTTTATAATGATTTATATACCAAACCCTCCTGTTTACTGTCTCTATACTTTATAATGATTTATATACCAAACCCTCCTGTTTAATGTCTCTATACTTTATATACCAAACCCTCCTGTTTACTGTCTCCATACTTTATAATGATTTATATACCAAACCCTCCTGTTTACTGTCTCTATACTTTATATACCAAACCCTCCTGTTTACTGTCTCCATACTTTATAATGATTTATATACCAAACCCTCCTGTTTACTGTCTCCATACTTTATATACCAAACCCTCCTGTTTACTGTCTCTATACTTTATATACCAAACCCTCCTGTTTACTGTCTCCATACTTTATAATGATTTATATACCAAACCCTCCTGTTTACTGTCTCTATACTTTATATACCAAACCCTCCTGTTTACTGTCTCTATACTTTATATACCAAACCCTCCTGTTTACTGTCTCCATACTTTATAATGATTTATATACCAAACCCTCCTGTTTACTGTCTCTATACTTTATATACCAAACCCTCCTGTTTACTGTCTCTATACTTTATAATGATTTATATACCAAACCCTCCTGTTTACTGTCTCTATACTTTATATACCAAACCCTCCTGTTTACTGTCTCTATACTTTATAATGATTTATATACCAAACCCTCCAGTTTACTGTCTCTATACCTTATATACCAAACCCTCCTGTTTACTGTCTCTATACTTTATAATGATTTATATACCAAACCCTCCTGTTTACTGTCTCTATACTTTATATACCCAACCCTCCTGTTTACTGTCTCCATACTTTATATACCAAACCCTCCTGTTTAATGTCTCTATACTTTATATACCAAACCCTCCTGTTTACTGTCTCCATACTTTATAATGATTTATATACCAAACCCTCCTGTTTACTGTCTCTATACTTTATATACCAAACCCTCCTGTTTACTGTCTCCATACTTTATAATGATTTATATACCAAACCCTCCTGTTTACTGTCTCCATACTTTATATACCAAACCCTCCTGTTTACTGTCTCTATACTTTATATACCAAACCCTCCTGTTTACTGTCTCCATACTTTATAATGATTTATATACCAAACCCTCCTGTTTACTGTCTCTATACTTTATATACCAAACCCTCCTGTTTACTGTCTCTATACTTTATATACCAAACCCTCCTGTTTACTGTCTCCATACTTTATAATGATTTATATACCAAACCCTCCTGTTTACTGTCTCTATACTTTATATACCAAACCCTCCTGTTTACTGTCTCTATACTTTATAATGATTTATATACCAAACCCTCCTGTTTACTGTCTCTATACTTTATATACCAAACCCTCCTGTTTACTGTCTCTATACTTTATAATGATTTATATACCAAACCCTCCAGTTTACTGTCTCTATACCTTATATACCAAACCCTCCTGTTTACTGTCTCTATACTTTATAATGATTTATATACCAAACCCTCCTGTTTACTGTCTCTATACTTTATATACCCAACCCTCCTGTTTACTGTCTCCATACTTTATATACCAAACCCTCCTGTTTACTGTCTCTATACTTTATAATGATTTATATACCAAACCCTCCTGTTTACTGTCTCTATACTTTATAATGATTCATATACCAAACCCTCCTGTTTACTGTCTCTATACTTTATATACCAAACCCTCCTGTTTACTGTCTCTATACTTTATAATGATTTATTTACCAAACCCTCCTGTTTACTGTCTCTATACTTTATAATGATTTATATACCAAACCCTCCTGTTTACTGTCTCTATACTTTATATACCAAACCCTCCTGTTTACTGTCTCTATACTTTAAATACCAAACCCTCCTGTTTACTGTCTCTATACTTTATATACCAAACCCTCCTGTTTACTGTCTCTATACTTTATAATGATTTATATACCAAACCCTCCTGTTTACTGTCTCTATACTTTATAATGATTTATATACCAAACCCTCCTGTTTACTGTCTCTATACTTTATAATGATTTATATACCAAACCCTCATGTTTACTGTCTCTATACTTTATAATGATTTATATACCAAACCCTCCTGTTTACTGTCTCAATACTTTATAATGATTTATATACCAAACCCTCCTGTTTACTGTCTCTATACTTTATAATGATTTATATACCAAACCCTCCTGTTTACTGTCTCTATACTTTATATACCAAACCCTCCTGTTTACCGTCTCTATACTTTATAATGATTTATAATCCAAACCCTCCTGTTTACTGTCTCTATACTTTATAATGATTTATATACCAAACCCTCCTGTTTACTGTCTCTATACTTTATAATGATTTATATACAAAACCCTCCTGTTTACTGTCTCTATACTTTATAATGATTTATATACCAAACCCTCCTGTTTACTGTCTCTATAGTTTATAATGATTTATATACCAAACCCTCCTGTTTACTGTCTCTATACTTTATAATGATTTATATACCAAACCCTCCTGTTTACTGTCTCTATACTTTATATACCAAACCCTCCTGTTTACTGTCTCTATACTTTATAATGATTTATATACCAAACCGTCCTGTTTACTGTCTCTATACTTTATAATGATTTATATACCAAACCCTCCTGTTTACTGTCTCTATACTTTATAATGATTTATATACCAAACCCTCCTGTTTACTGTCTTCATACTTTATATACCAAACCCTCCTGTTTACTGTCTCTATACTTTATATACCAAACCCTACTGTTTACTGTCTCTATACTTTATAATGATTTATATACCAAACCCTCCTGTTTACTGTCTCCATACTTTACAATGATTTATATACCAAACCCTCCTGTTTACTGTCTCTATACTTTATATACCAAACCCTCCTGTTTACTGTCTCTATACTTTATAATGATTTATATACCAAACCCTCCTGTTCACTGTCTCTATACTTTATAATGATTTATATACCAAACCCTCCTGTTTACTGTCTCTATACTTTATATACCAAACCCTCCTGTTTACTGTCTCTATACTTTATAATGATTTATATACCAAACCCTCCTGTTTACTGTCTCTATACTTTATATACCAAACCCTCCTGTTTACTGTCTCTATACTTTATAATGATTTATATACCAAACCCTCCTGTTTACTGTCTCTATACTTTATAATGATTTATACACCAAACCCTCCTGTTTACTGTCTCTATACTTTATATACCAAACCCTCCTGTTTACTGTCTCTATACTTTATAATGATTTATATACCAAACCCTCCTGTTTACTGTCTCTATACTTTATAATGATTTATATACCAAACCCTCCTGTTTACTGTCTCTATACTTTATAATGATTTATATACCAAACCCTCCTGTTTACTGTCTCTATACTTTATATACCAAACCCTCCTGTTTACTGTCTCTATACTTTATATACCAAACCCTCCTGTTTACTGTCTCCATACTTTATAATGATTTATATACCAAACCCTCCTGTTTACTGTCTCCATACTTTATACACCAAACCCTCCTGTTTACTGTCTCTATACTTTATATACCAAACTCTCCTGTTTACTGTCTCTATACTTTATGATGATTTATATACCAAACCCTCCTGTTTACTGTCTCTATACTTTATAATGATTTATATACCAAACCCTCCTGTTTACTGTCTCTATACTTTATATACCAAACCCTCCTGTTTACTGTCTCTATACTTTATATACCAAACACTCCTGTTTACTGTCTCTATACTTTATATACCAAACTCTCCTGTTTACTGTCTCTATACTTTTATACCAAACCCTCCTGTTTACTGTCTCTATACTTTATAATGATTTATATACCAAACCCTCCTGTTTACTGTCTCTATACTTTATATACCAAACCCTCCTGTTTACTGTCTCTATACTTTATATACCAAACCCTCCTGTTTACTGTCTCCATACTTTATATACAAAACCCTCCTGTTTACTGTCTCTATACTTTATAATGATTTATATACCAAACCCTCCTGTTTACTGTCTCTATACTTTATATACCAAACCCTCCTGTTTACTGTCTCTATACTTTATAATGATTTATATACCAAACCCTCCTGTTTACTGTCTCTATACTTTATAATGATTTATACACCAAACCCTCCTGTTTACTGTCTCTATACTTTATATACCAAACCCTCCTGTTTACTGTCTCTATACTTTATAATGATTTATATACCAAACCCTCCTGTTTACTGTCTCTATACTTTATAATGATTTATATACCAAACCCTCCTGTTTACTGTCTCTATACTTTATATACCAAACCCTCCTGTTTACTGTCTCTATACTTTATATACCAAACCCTCCTGTTTACTGTCTCCATACTTTATAATGATTTATATACCAAACCCTCCTGTTTACTGTCTCCATACTTTATACACCAAACCCTCCTGTTTACTGTCTCTATACTTTATATACCAAACTCTCCTGTTTACTGTCTCTATACTTTATGATGATTTATATACCAAACCCTCCTGTTTACTGTCTCTATACTTTATAATGATTTATATACCAAACCCTCCTGTTTACTGTCTCTATACTTTATATACCAAACCCTCCTGTTTACTGTCTCTATACTTTATATACCAAACACTCCTGTTTACTGTCTCTATACTTTATATACCAAACTCTCCTGTTTACTGTCTCTATACTTTTATACCAAACCCTCCTGTTTACTGTCTCTATACTTTATAATGATTTATATACCAAACCCTCCTGTTTACTGTCTCTATACTTTATATACCAAACCCTCCTGTTTACTGTCTCTATACTTTATATACCAAACCCTCCTGTTTACTGTCTCCATACTTTATATACAAAACCCTCCTGTTTACTGTCTCTATACTTTATAATGATTTATATACCAAACCCTCCTGTTTACTGTCTCTATACTTTATATACCAAACCCTCCTGTTTACTGTCTCTATACTTTATAATGATTTATATACCAAACCCTCCTGTTTACTGTCTCTATACTTTATAATGATTTATACACCAAACCCTCCTGTTTACTGTCTCTATACTTTATATACCAAACCCTCCTGTTTACTGTCTCTATACTTTATAATGATTTATATACCAAACCCTCCTGTTTACTGTCTCTATACTTTATAATGATTTATATACCAAACCCTCCTGTTTACTGTCTCTATACTTTATAATGATTTATATACCAAACCCTCCTGTTTACTGTCTCTATACTTTATATACCAAACCCTCCTGTTTACTGTCTCTATACTTTATATACCAAACCCTCCTGTTTACTGTCTCCATACTTTATAATGATTTATATACCAAACCCTCCTGTTTACTGTCTCCATACTTTATACACCAAACCCTCCTGTTTACTGTCTCTATACTTTATATACCAAACTCTCCTGTTTACTGTCTCTATACTTTATGATGATTTATATACCAAACCCTCCTGTTTACTGTCTCTATACTTTATAATGATTTATATACCAAACCCTCCTGTTTACTGTCTCTATACTTTATATACCAAACCCTCCTGTTTACTGTCTCTATACTTTATATACCAAACACTCCTGTTTACTGTCTCTATACTTTATATACCAAACTCTCCTGTTTACTGTCTCTATACTTTTATACCAAACCCTCCTGTTTACTGTCTCTATACTTTATAATGATTTATATACCAAACCCTCCTGTTTACTGTCTCTATACTTTATATACCAAACCCTCCTGTTTACTGTCTCTATACTTTATATACCAAACCCTCCTGTTTACTGTCTCCATACTTTATATACAAAACCCTCCTGTTTACTGTCTCTATACTTTATAATGATTTATATACCAAACCCTCCTGTTTACTGTCTCTATACTTTATATACCAAACCCTCCTGTTTACTGTCTCTATACTTTATAATGATTTATATACCAAACCCTCCTGTTTACTGTCTCTATACTTTATAATGATTTATACACCAAACCCTCCTGTTTACTGTCTCTATACTTTATATACCAAACCCTCCTGTTTACTGTCTCTATACTTTATAATGATTTATATACCAAACCCTCCTGTTTACTGTCTCTATACTTTATAATGATTTATATACCAAACCCTCCTGTTTACTGTCTCTATACTTTATAATGATTTATATACCAAACCCTCCTGTTTACTGTCTCTATACTTTATATACCAAACCCTCCTGTTTACTGTCTCTATACTTTATATACCAAACCCTCCTGTTTACTGTCTCCATACTTTATAATGATTTATATACCAAACCCTCCTGTTTACTGTCTCCATACTTTATACACCAAACCCTCCTGTTTACTGTCTCTATACTTTATATACCAAACTCTCCTGTTTACTGTCTCTATACTTTATGATGATTTATATACCAAACCCTCCTGTTTACTGTCTCTATACTTTATAATGATTTATATACCAAACCCTCCTGTTTACTGTCTCTATACTTTATATACCAAACCCTCCTGTTTACTGTCTCTATACTTTATATACCAAACACTCCTGTTTACTGTCTCTATACTTTATATACCAAACTCTCCTGTTTACTGTCTCTATACTTTTATACCAAACCCTCCTGTTTACTGTCTCTATACTTTATAATGATTTATATACCAAACCCTCCTGTTTACTGTCTCTATACTTTATATACCAAACCCTCCTGTTTACTGTCTCTATACTTTATATACCAAACCCTCCTGTTTACTGTCTCCATACTTTATATACAAAACCCTCCTGTTTACTGTCTCTATACTTTATAATGATTTATATACCAAACCCTCCTGTTTACTGTCTCTATACTTTATAATGGTTTATATACCAAACCCTCCTGTTTACTGTCTCTATACTTTATAATGATTTATATACCAAACCCTCCTGTTTACTGTCTCTATACTTTATATACCAAACCCTCCTGTTTACTGTCTCTAAACTTTATAATGATTTATATACCAAACCCTCCTGTTTACTGTCTCTATACTTTATAATGATTTATATACAAAACCCTCCTGTTTACTGTCTCTATACTTTATAATGATTTATATACCAAACCCTCCTGTTTACTGTCTCTATACTTTATAATGATTTATATACCAAACCCTCCTGTTTACTGTCTCCATACTTTATATACCAAACCCTCCTGTTTACTGTCTCTATACTTTATAATGATTTATATACCAAACCCTCCTGTTTACTGTCTCTATACTTTATAATGATTTATATACCAAACCCTCCTGTTTACTGTCTCTATACTTTATAATGATTTATATACCAAACCCTCCTGTTTACTGTCTCTATACTTTATATACCAAACCCACATGTTTACTGTCTCCAAACTTTATATACCAAACCCTCCTGTTTACTGTCTCCATACTTTATATACCAAACCCTTCTGTTTACTGTCTCTATACTTTATAATGATTTATATACCAAACCCTCCTGTTTACTGTCTCTATACTTTATATACCAAACCCTCCTGTTTACTGTCTCTATACTTTATAATGATTTATATACCAAACCCTCCTGTTTACTGTCTCCATACTTTATATACCAAACCCTCCTGTTTACTGTCTCTATATTTTATAATGATTCATATACCAAACCCTCCTGTTTACTGTCTCTATACTTTATAATGATTTATATACCAAACCCTCCTGTTTACTGTCTCTATACTTTATAATGATTTATATACCAAACCCTCCTGTTTACTGTCTCCATACTTTATATACCAAACCCTCCTGTTACTGTCTCCATACTTTATAATGATTTATATACCAAACCCTCCTGTTTACTCTCTCCATACTTTATATACCAAACCCTTCTGTTTACTGTCTCTATACTTTATATACCAAACCCTCCTGTTTACTGTATCCCTACTTTATATACCAAACCCTCCTGTTTACTGTCTCTATACTTTATAATGATTTATATACCAAACCCTCCTTTTAACTACATATCTACTTTATATAACAATAGGATCACTTCTTCTCTGCTCTGTAAGGCTGAGGCAGAGTCAAGGCCCGGCCGAGGGAGAGTCAAGGCCCGATCGAGGGAGAGGCAAGGCCCGGCTGAGGGAGAGGCAAGGCCCGGCTGAGGGAGAGGCAAGGCCCGGCTGAGGCAGAGTCAAGGCCCGGCCGAGGGAGAGGCAAGGCCCGGCTGAGGGAGAAGCAAGGCCCGGCTGAGGCACCCGGCTGAGCTAGAGTCAAAGCCCGGCCGAGGCAGAGTCAAGGCCCGGCTGAGGCAGAGTCAAGGCCCGGCTGAGGCAGAGTCAAGGCCCGGCTGAGGCAGAGACAAGCCCCCCTGCCGGGAAAGAAACTGGTCAAGGTCCGGCCGAGGCAGAGTCAAGGCCCGGCCGAGGCCGAGTCAAGGCCCGGCCGAGGCAGAGACAAGGCCCGGCCGAGGCAGAGACAAGGCCCGGCTGAGGCAGAGACAAGCCCCCCTGCCGGGAAAGAAATGGGTCAAGGTCCAAACATTACCTTCTAAGTAGAATTTGACCAAAACAGACTTTAAACCAAAGCGACCATAAAACCCTCTTCTTGTGAGGGGAGTTATTTTACAGTCAGGTTACTGATCAACTTGTTAAGGCCTCATCCCAAATGCCATCCTATTCCCTGTACAGAGCCTCGTTGGGCCCTGGTCAAATGTAGTGCCCTATATAGGGGGTAGGGTGACATTTTGGACTTGGGAATGGTTAAGATCCTGAAGTCCGTGGCTGTAGGGCTGTAGGTTGTCCCTGCCCAGGCCATAGAGATTAGGCCTGCATGCTGTTAGGTTGTTGGGCTGTAGGCTGTAGGGCTGGAGGTTATCGGGCTGTAGGTTATCGGGCTGTAGGCTGTAGCGCTGTTGGGCTGTATGGCTGTTGGGCAGTTGGGCTGTAGGCTTTAGGGCTGTAGGGCTTTGGGCTGTAGGAGTGTAGGGCTGAAGACTGTAGGGCTGTAGGGCTGTAGGGGTGTAGGAGTGTAGGGATGTAGGGCTGTTGGGTTTTTGGGCTGTAGGGCTGTAGGGCTGTAGGGGTGGAGGGCTGAAGACTGTAGGGCTGTAGGGCTGTAGGGGTGGAGGGGTGTAGGGCTGTAGGGGTGTAGGAGTGTAGGGCTGTAGGGCTGTTGGGTTTTTGGGCTGTAGGGCTGTAGGGCTGTAGGGGTGTAGGAGTGTAGCGATGTAGGGCTGTTGGGTTTTTGGGCTGTAGGGCTGTAGGGCTGTTGGGCTGTAGGGGTGGAGGGCTGAAGACTGTGGGGCTGTAGGGCTGTAGGAGTGTGGGGCTGAAGACTGTAGGGCTGTAGGGCTGAAGACTGTAGGGGTGGAGGGCTGAAGACTGTAGGGGTGGAGGGCTGTAGGGGTGGAGGGCTGTAGGAGTGGAGGGCTGAAGACTGTAGGGCTGTAGGGCTGAAGACTGTAGGGGTGGAGGGCTGTAGGGGTGGAGTGCTGCAGGGGTGGAGGGCTGTATGAGTGTAGGGCTGAAGACTGTAGGGGTGGAGGGCTGTAGAGGTGGAGGGCTGTAGGGTTGGAGGGCTGTAGGGGTAGAGGGCTGTAGGGGTGCAGGGCTGTAGGGGTGGAGGGCTGAAGACTGTAGGGCTGTAGGGCTGAAGACAGTAGGGGTGGAGGGCTGTAGGGGTGGAGGGCTGAAGACTGTAGGGGTGGAGGGCTGTAGGAGTGTAGGGCTGAAGACTGTAGGGGTGGAGGGCTGTAGGGCTGTAGGGCTGTAGGAGTGTAGGGCTGAAGACTGTAGGGGTGGAGGGCTGAATAATTTAGGGGTGGAGGGCTGTAGGGCTGAAGACTGTATGGGTGGAGGGCTTTAAGTATGCTCTCTCTAATTCTCTCTTTCTCTCTTTCTTTCTTTCTCTCTCTCAGTCAGAATGTCAGAATGTCTAACCAGAGGCCCCCTGTCAGAATGCCTAACGAGAGGCCCCCCTGTCAGAATGCCTAACCAGAGGCCCCCTGTCAGTATGCCTAACAAGAGGCCCCCTGTCAGAATGCCTAACGAGAGGCCCCCTGTCATAATGTCTAACGAGAGGCCCCCTGTCAGAATGCCTAACGAGAGGCCCCCCTGTCAGTATGCCTAACCAGAGGCCCCCTGTCAGTTTGCCTAACCAGAGGCCCCCTGTCAGAATGCCTAACGAGAGGCCCCCTGTCATAATGTCTAACGAGAGGCCCCCTGTCAGAATGCCTATCGAGAGGCCCCCTGTCAGAATGTCTAACCAGAGGCCCCTGTCATAATGTCTAACGAGAGGCCCCCTGTCAGAATGTCTAACGATAGGCCCCTGTCAGAATGTCTAACCAGAGGCCCCTGTCATAATGTCTAACGAGAGCCCCCCCTGTCAGAATGTCTAACCAGAGGCCCCTGTCATAATGCCTAATGAGAGGCCCCCTGTCAGAATGCCTAACCAGAGGCCCCGTGTCAGAATGCCTAATGAGAGGCCCCCTGTCAAAATGTCTAACGAGAGGCCCCCCTGTCAGAATGCCTAACCAGAGGCCCCGTGTCATCAATCTCATGACAAATAGGATATGCCTGGAGTCTGGAGTCAGGAGAGAGAAAAAACCCAAAGATACATTCCAGAGGTTCATGTTTGATTGACAGGGCTGCAGTAGTTAATGTCACTGTTTGAGGGGGGACTGTTATTATGGGATATATGTAGGATGCCAGTACATAGTGGACACATGTGGTCTAACTCAGTCACGCTCCGGTTGCAGGGTAGAGCTATATAGCCTGTCCCTAATGACACCCTATTCCCTATCTAGTGCACCACTTGTAGATGGACATGTTTTGGGCCCTGGTCCATTTCCTGAGAGACAGAGAGAGAGAGAGAGAGAGAGAGAGAGAGAGAGAGAGAGAGAGAGAGAGAGAGAGAGAGAGAGAGAGAGAGAGAGAGAGAGACATAGAGACAGAGAGAGAGAGAGAGAGAGAGAGAGAGAGAGAGAGAGAGAGAGAGAGAGAGAGAGAGAGAGAGAGAGAGAGCTCCGGTGTGTTCAATCATTAACGCTGTGCAAACAACACATTGCCTTTTCAATGTAACCAAAGGAAAGTCCTTACTGTTTGTCGTAATTCTGTCAGCGAGGCTGAGGGGTTGAAGTTTACCCGGTGACTGGCTAGAGTAGAACAACGATCAACGCTAAGAGAAGTCTCTAGAAGCAGGCTGTCTCTGACCAAGCAGGCTGTCTCTGACCAAGCAGGCTGTCTCTGACCACGGTGTCCCTCTCCCAGAGTGCCAAGAACCTTGGCTTGACCATGGACAACAACCTGCTCCTGCAGGTTCATGCTCTACAACATCCGTAGAGTACGACCCTACCTCACACAGGACGTGGAACATCCGTAGAGTATGACCCTACCTCACACAGGAAGAGACACTACCTCACACAGGAAGAGGAACATCCGTAGAGTACGATCCTACCTCACACAGGAAGTGGAACATCCGTAGAGTACGACCCTACCTCACACAGGAAGAGGAACGTCCGTAGAGTACGATCCTACCTCACACAGGAAGTGGAACATCCGTAGAGTACGACCCTACCTCACACAGGAAGAGGAACGTCCGTAGAGTACGACCCTACCTCACACAGGAAGAGGAACATCCGTAGAGTACGATCCTACCTCACACAGGAAGTGGAACATCCGTAGAGTACGACCCTACCTCACACAGGAAGAGGAACGTCCGTAGAGTACGACCCTACCTCACACAGGAAGAGGAACATCCGTAGAGTACGACCCTACCTCACACAGGACGTGGAACATCCGTAGAGTACGACCCTACCTCACACAGGAAGAGGAACATCCGTAGAGTACGATCCTACCTCACACAGGAAGTGGAACATCCGTAGAGTACGACCCTACCTCACACAGGAAGAGGAACGTCCGTAGAGTACGACCCTACCTCACACAGGAAGAGGAACATCCGTAGAGTACGACCCTACCTCACACAGGACGTGGAACATCCGTAGAGTACGACCCTACCTCACACAGGAAGAGGAACATCCGTAGAGTACGACCCTACCTCACACAGGACGTGGAACATCCGTAGAGTACGACCCTACCTCACACAGGAAGAGACCCTACCTCACACAGAAAGTGGAACATCAGTAGAGTACAACCCTTCCTCACACAGGAAGTGGAACATCAGTAGAGTACAACCCTTCCTCACACAGGAAGAGGAACATCAGTAGAGTACGACCCTACCTCACACAGGAAGTGACCCTACCTCACACAGGAATAGGAACATCAGTAGAGTACGGCCCTACCTCACACAGGAAGTGACCCTACCTCACACAGGAAGAGGCGCAGGTCCTAATCCAGGCACTTGTCCTCTCCAGTCTGGACTACTGCTGGCATCGTCTTCATGACCATGGTGCTTCCCTACAGAGCAGAATGGGGATCTCCCTCGTTACCTTCAGGCTATGTTCAAACCCCTACACCCCAACCTGAGCCCTCCCTCCCTCTACCTCTAATCTCTTGGTCCTCCCACCCTTACACCCCAACCTGAGCACTCCATCCCTTTACCTCTAATCTCTTGGTCCTCCCACCCCTACACCCCAACCTGAGCACTCCATCCCTCTACCTCTAATCTCTTGGTCCTCCCACCCCTACACCCCAACCTGAGCACTCCATCCCTCTACCTCTAATCTCTTGGTCCACCCACCCCTACACCCCAACCTGAGCACTCCCTCTACCTCTAATCTCTTGGTCCTCCCACCCTTAAAAAAAAAAAAAAATCTAAATCAAATTTATTTATATAGCCCTTCGTACATCAGATGATATCTCAAAGTGCTGTACATAAACCCAGCCTAAAACCCCAAACAGCAAGCAATGCAGGTGTAGAAGCACGGTGGCTAGGAAAAACTCCCTAGAAAGGCCAAAACCTAGGAAGAAACCTAGAGATGAACCAGGCTATGTGGGGTGGCCAGTCCTCTTCTGGCTGTACCGGGTGGAGATTATAACAGAACATGGCCAAGATGTTCAAATGTTCATAAATGACCAGCATGGTCGAATAATAATAAGGCAGAACAGTTGAAACTGGAGCAGCAGCACAGCCAGGTGGACTGGGGACAGCAAGGAGTCATCATGTCAGGTAGTCCTGGGGCATGGTCCTAGGGCTCAGGTCCTCCGAGAGAGAGAAAGAGAGAAGGAGAGAATTAGAGAACGCACACTTAGATTCACACAGGACACCGAATAGGACAGGAGAAGTACTCCAGATATAACAAACTGACCCTAGCCCCCCGACACATAAACTACTGCAGCATAAATACTGGAGGCTGAGACAGGAGGGGTCAGGAGACACTGTGGCCCCATCCGAGGACACCCCCGGACAGGGCCAAACAGGAAGGATATAACCCCACCCACTTTGCCAAAGCACAGCCCCCACAACACTAGAGGGATATCTTCAACCACCAACTTACCATCCTGAGACAAGGCTGAGTATAGCCCACAAAGACCTCCGCCACGGCACAACCCAAGGGGGGGGGGGGGGGGGGGGGGGGCGCCAACCCAGACAGGATGACCACATCAGTGACTCAGCCCACTCAGGTGACGCACCCCCTCCAGGGACGGCATGAGAGAGCCCCAGTAAAGCCAGTGACTCAGCCCCTGAATAGGGTTAGAGGCAGAGAATCCCAGTGGAAAGAGGGGAACCGGCCAGGCAGAGACAGCAAGGGCGGTTCGTTGCTCCAGAGCCTTTCCGTTCACCCTCCCACTCCTGGGCCAGACTACACTCAATCATATGACCCACTGAAGAGATGAGTCTTCAGTAGAGACTTAAAGGTTGAGACCGAGTTTGCGTCTCTGACATGGGTAGGCAGACCGTTCCATAAAAATGGAGCTCTATAGGAGAAAGCCCTGCCTCCAGCTGTTTGCTTAAAAATTCTAGGGACAATTAGGAGGCCTGCGTCTTGTGACCGTAGCGTACGTGTAGGTATGTACGGCAGGACCAAATCAGAGAGATAGGTAGGAGCAAGCCCATGTAATGCTTTGTAGGTTAGCAGTAAAACCTTGAAATCAGCCCTTGCTTTGACAGGAAGCCAGTGTAGAGAGGCTAGCACTGGAGTAATATGATCAAATTTTTTGGTTCTAGTCAGGATTCTAGCAGCCGTATTTAGCACTAACTGAAGTTTATTTAGTGCTTTATCCGGGTAGCCGGAAAGTAGAGCATTGCAGTAGTCTAACCTGGAAGTGACAAAAGCATGGATAAATTTTTCTGCATCATTTTTGGACAGAAAGTTTCTGATTTTTGCAATGTTACGTAGATGGAAAAAAGCTGTCCTTGAAATGATCTTGATATGTTCTTCAAAAGAGAGATCAGGGTCCAGAGTAACGCCGAGGTCCTTCACAGTTTTATTTGAGACGACTGTACAACCATTAAGATTAATTGTCAGATTCAACAGAAGATCTCTTTGTTTCTTGGGACCTAGAACAAGCATCTCTGTTTTGTCCGAGTTTAAAAGTAGAAAGTTTGCAGCCATCCACTTCCTTATGTCTGAAACACATTCTTCTAGCAAGGGCAATTTTGGGGCTTCACCATGTTTAATTGAAATGTACAGCTGTGTGTCATCCGCATAGCAGTGAAAGTTAACATTATGTTTTCGAATGACATCCCCAAGAGGTAAAATATATAGTGAAAACAATAGTGGTCCTAAAACGGAACCTTGAGGAACACCGAAATTTACAGTTGATTTGTCAGAGGACAAACCATTCACAGAGACAAACTGATATCTTTCCGACAGATAAGATCTAAACCAGGCCAGAACTTGTCCGTGTAGACCAATTTGGGTTTCCAATCTCTCCAAAAGAATGTGGTGATCGATGGTATCAAAAGCAGCACTAAGGTCTAGGAGCACGAGGACAGATGCAGACTGGTGACACAAAAGAGTTCTACTTGGAACCAAAAAGAGTTCTATCTGGAACCAAAAATAGTTCTATCCGGAACCAAAAAGAGTTCTATCTGGAACCAAAAAGAGTTCTATCTGGAACCAAAAAGAGTTCTACCTGGAACCAAAAAGAGTTCTATCCGGAACCAAAAAGAGTTCTACCTGGAACCAAAAAGAGTTCTATCTGGAACCAAAAAGAGTTCTATCCGGAACCAAAAAGAGTTCTATCCGGAACCAAAAAGAGTTCTATCCGGAACCAAAAAGAGTTCTACCTGGAACCAAAAAGAGTTCTATCTGGAACCAAAAAGAGTTATACCTGGAATCAAAAAGAGTTCTACCTGGAACCAAAAAGAGTTCTATCTGGAACCAAAAAGAGTTCTATCCGGAACCAAAAAGAGTTCTATCCGGAACCAAAAAGAGTTCTATCTGGAACCAAAAAGAGTTCTATCTGGAACCAAAAAGAGTTCTATCTGGAACCAAAAAGAGTTCTATCTGGAACCAAAAAGAGTTCTATCCGGAACCAAAAAGTGTTCTATCCGGAACCAAAAAGAGTTCTATCCGGAACCAAAAAGAGTTCTATCCGGAACCAAAAAGAGTTCTATCCGGAACCAAAAAGAGTTCTATCCGGAACCAAAAAGAGTTCTATCCGGAACCAAAAAGAGTTCTATCTGGAAACAAAAAGAGTTCTATCTGGAAACAAAAAGGGTTCTACCTTCTGGTGATGGTGAAGACCAAGCCTTTTGACATAACAAACATCAACCTATTTAACCAGGCAAGTCAGTTAAGAACAAGGTCTTATTTTCAGTGATGGCCTACCGGGGAACAGTGGGTTTAACTGCCTTGTTCAGGAGGCAGATCGACAGATTTGAACCTTGTCAGCTCGGGGATTCGACCTAGCAACCTTTCGGTTAACTAGTATAACGCTCTAACCGCTAGGCTACCTGCCTCCCCACCACTCTAACCGCTAGTCTACCTGCCACCCCTACACTCTAACCAATAGACTACCTGCCACCCCTCCACTCTAACCACTAGGCTACCTGCCTCCCCACCACTCTAACCGCTAGTCTACCTGCCACCCCTCCACTCTAACCACTAGACTACCTGCCACCCCTCCACTCTAACCACTAGACTACCTGCCTCCCCTCCACTCTAAACACTAGGCTACCTGCCTCCTCTCCACTCTAACCACTAGACTACCTGCCTCCCCTCCACTCTAACCACTAGTCTACCTGCCGCCCCTCCACTCTAACCACTAGGCTACCTGCCTCCCCTCCACTCTAACCACTAGTCTACCTGCCGCCCCTCCACTCTAACCACTAGGCTACCTGCCTCCCCTCCACTCTAACCACTAGTCTACCTGCCGCCCCTCCACTCTAACCACTAGGCTACCTGCCTCCCCTCCACTCTAACCACTAGTCTACCTGCCGCCCCTCCACTCTAACCACTAGGCTACCTGCCTCCCCTCCACTCTAACCACTAGTCTACCTGCCGCCCCTCCACTCTAACCACTAGACTACCTGCCTCCCCTCCACTCTAACCACTAGGCTACCTGCCTCCCCTCCACTCTAACCACTAGTCTACCTGCCTCCCCTCCACTCTAACCACTAGTCTACCTGCCGCCCCTCCACTCTAACCACTAGACTACCTGCCTCCCCTCCACTCTAACCACTAGTCTACCTGCCTCCCCTCCACTCTAACCACTAGTCTACCTGCCTCCCCTCCACTCTAACCACTAGTCTACCTGCCGTCCCTCCACTCTAACCACTAGACTACCTGCCTCCCCTCCACTCTAACCACTAGTCTACCTGCCACCCCTCCACTCTAACCACTAGACTACCTGCCGTCCCTCCACTCTAACCACTAGTCTACCTGCCGCCCCTCCACTCTAACCACTAGACTACCTGCCTCCCCTCCACTCTAACCACTAGTCTACCTGCCACCCCTCCACTCTAACCACTAGACTACCTGCCGTCCCTCCACTCTAACCACTAGTCTACCTGCCTCCCCTCCACTCTAACCACTAGACTACCTGCCTCCCCTCCACTCTAACCACTAGTCTACCTGCCTCCCCTCCACTCTAACCACTAGACTACCTGCCTCCCCTCCACTCTAACCACTAGATTACCTGCCTCCCCTCCACTCTAACCACTAGTCTACCTGCCTCCCCTCCACTCTAACCACTAGACTACCTGCCGTCCCTCCACTCTAACCACTAGTCTACCTGCCTCCCCTCCACTCTAACCACTAGACTACCTGCCTCCCCTCCACTCTAACCACTAGACTACCTGCCTCCCCTCCACTCTAACCACTAGTCTACCTGCCTCCCCTCCACTCTAACCACTAGACTACCTGCCGTCCCTCCACTCTAACCACTAGTCTACCTGCCTCCCCTCCACTCTAACCACTAGACTACCTGCCTCCCCTCCACTCTAACCACTAGTCTACCTGCCTCCCCTCCACTCTAACCACTAGACTACCTGCCTCCCCTCCACTCTAACCGCTAGACTACCTGCCTCCCCCATGTATGAAAACACGTATTTGATATTTGGATATTTTTGAAGAAGTTCTTCAACCATTGAAAGGAAAGTGAAAGCCAGAACGATCTAACCACAGTGCATTTTATCAGGTCTTCCAGACCCTGTCCTGTGGTCTGCTGTGAGTCTCGGTGGAAACGAAACTGGTGTGTCTGTGTGTTACCGTAACAGACCAGTAACTAAACTAAGTCCCAAATGGCATCCCAATTCCACTCCGTAGTGCACTACGTCTAACATGGGCCCATATGGCTTTGGGCTCTGATCCAAAGTAGTTCACTATGTAGGGCATAGGGTACCATTTGGGGATGCATTCACAGCCAGAAGGCTACAGCTGTGTCAAACCTGCAGATTGGCAGGCAGCGTAGATAGAAACCTCTTGCATCAGGCATCATGGTAAACCACTTCACCATCAGACAGGGCTCGCTTCTGTAAAACTCCTGGAGCGACACATCTGACTGGACTGTTGAGGAATTTCCCTAACTTCAGACAGACACGTTCTTCGCCTGTCCTCGTAGGAGAAGCTTTTTTTTGGGTTCCATATACAACTCTTTCCCCAAAGGGTTCTACATGGAACACAAAAGAGTTCTACCTGGAACCCAAAAGAGTTCTACCTGGAACCAAAAAGAGTTCTACCTGGAACCAAAAAGAGTTCTATCTGGAACCAAAATGGGTTCTACCTGGAACCAAAAATAGTTATCCTATGGGGACAGCCAATTAACTCCTTTTTTATGAGAGTACAGGACAGTTTGTCTGCATCCCAAATTACCTGAGCCCTGTGTGTGGAGAGAGAGAGGGAGAGGGAGAGAGAGACAGAGAGACAGAGAGAGAGAGAGAGAGAGAGAGAGAGAGAGAGAGAGAGAGAGACTGTCCCTTCATTATGGATAGTCCCCTCCTTCTGTTCCCATGTAGACGACAGTAAATACCTTTGGCACACTGAGAATACAGATACCTGTGAGTTGATGAGAAAACACAACACATCGGCAAACAGTTAAAACATCGGCTGGCCCTCCTGACTCCTCCTCCCTGGACCTGACTCCTCCTCCCTGGACCTGACTCCTCCTCCCTGGACCTGACTCCTCCTCCCTGGACCTGATTCTTCTCCCCTGGATCTGACTCCTCCCTGGACCTGACTCCTCCTCCCTGGATCTGACTCCTCCTCCCTGGATCTGACTCCTCCTCCCTGGATCTGACTCCTCCTCCCTGGACCTGACTTTTCTCCCCTGGATCTGACTCTTCCTCCCTGGACCTGACTCCTCCTCCCTGGACCTGACTCCTCCTCCCTGGACCTGACTCCTCCTCCCTGGATCTGACTCCTCCTCCCTGGACCTGACTCCTCCTCCCCGGATCTGACTCCTCCTCCCTGGACCTGACTCCTCCTCCCTGGATCTGACTCTTCTCCCCTGGACCTGACTCCTCCTCCCTGGACCTGACTCTTCCTCCCTGGACCTGACTCCTCCTCCCTGGATCTGACTCCTCCTCCTTGGACCTGACTCCTCCTCCCTGGACCTGACTCCTCCTCCCTGGACCTGACTCCTCCTCCCTGGACCTGACTCCTCCTCCCTGGATCTAACTCTTCTCCCCTGGATCTGACTCTTCCTCCCTGGACCTGACTCCTCCTCCCTGGATCTGACTCCTCCTCCCTGGACCTGACTCCTCCTCCCTGGATCTGACTCCTCCTCCCTGGACCTGACTCCTCCTCCCTGGATCTGACTCTTCTCCCCTGGACCTGACTCCTCCTCCCTGGACCTGACTCCTCCTCCCTGGATCTGACTCCTCCACCCTGGACCTGACTCTTCTCCCCTGGACCTGACTCCTCCTCCCTGGACCTGACTCCTCCTCCCTGGATCTGACTCCTCCTCCCTGTACCTGACTCCTCCTCCCTGGATCTGATGAGCAGTAGTTTTACCACGTGTTGTTATTGTATTATGGTGATAGACAATGTTACTGATGAGGAAGAGAGACTGACGTTGATGAAGAACTCTTTACTCTTCACAGTCTCTCTGAGAGGATATAGTCTGGTCAGTCTGTCCTCAATATGGTGTTAGCCTGGTCAGTCTGCTTGTCTGTCCTCTATATGGTGTTAGCCTGGTCAGTCTGCTTGTCTGTCCTCTATATGGTGTTAGCCTGGTCAGTCTGCTTGTCTGTCCTCTATATGGTGTTAGCCTGGTCAGTCTGCTTGTCTGTCCTCTATATGGTGTTAGCCTGGTCAGTCTGCTTGTCTGTCCTCTATATGGTGTTAGCCTGGTCAGTCTGCTTGTCTGTCCTCTATATGGTGTTAGCCTGGTCAGTCTGCTTGTCTGTCCTCTATATGATGTTAGCCTGGTCAGTCTGTCCTCTATATTGTATTAGCCTGGTCAGTCTGTCCTCTATATGGTGTTAGCCTGGTCATTCTATCCTCTATATGGTGTTAGCCTGGTCAGTCTGCTTGTCTGTCCTCTATATGGTGTTAGCCTGGTCAGTCTGCTTGTCTGTCCTCTATATGGTGTTAGCCTGGTCAGTCTGCTTGTCTGTCCTCTATATGGTGTTAGCCTGGTCAGTCTGCTTGTCTGTCCTCTATATGGTGTTAGCCTGGTCAGTCTGCTTGTCTGTCCTCTATATGGTGTTAGCCTGGTCAGTCTGCTTGTCTGTCCTCTATATGATGTTAGCCTGGTCAGTCTGTCCTCTATATTGTATTAGCCTGGTCAGTCTGTCCTCTATATGGTGTTAGCCTGGTCATTCTATCCTCTATATGGTGTTAGCCTGGTCAGTCTGTTTGCCTGTTCTCTATATGGTGTTAGCCTGGTCATTCTATCCTCTATATGGTGTTAGCCTGGTCAGTCTGTCCTCTATATGGTGTTAGCCTGGTCAGTCTTTCCTCTATATGGTGTTAGCCTGGTCAGTCTTTCCCCTATATGGTGTTAGCCTGGTCAGTCTGTCCCCTATATGGTGTTAGCCTGGTCAGTCTGTCCTCTATATGGTGTTAGCCTGGTCAGTCTGTCCTCTATATGGTGTTAGCCTGGTCAGTCTGTTTGTCTGTCCTCTATATGGTGTTAGCCTGGTCAGTCTGTCCTCTATATGGTGTTAGCCTGGTCAGTCTGTTTGTCTGTCCTCTATATGGTGTTAGCCTGGTCAGTCTGTCCTCTATATGGTGTTAGACTGGTCAGTCTGCCCTCTATATGGTGTCAGCCTGGTCAGTCTGTTTGTCTGTCCTCTACATGGTGTTAGCCTGGTCAGTCTGTTTCTCTGTCCTCTATATGGTGTTATCCTGGTCAGTCTGTTTGTCTGTCCTCTATATGGTGTTAGCCTGGTCAGTCTGTCCTCTATATGGTGTTAGCCTGGTCAGTCTGTCCTCTATATGGTGTTAGCCTGGTCAGTCTGTCCTCTATATGGTGTTAGCCTGGTCAGTCTGTCCTCTATATGGTGTTAGCCTGGTCAGTCTGTCCTCTATACGGTGTTAGCCTGGTCAGTCTGTTTGTGCTATCATGCCACCTCCTTGTCACTCGTTGTCATGCCAAACTGTTTGGCACAGACAGGTCTGGGACCATTCTGTAGAGGATGTAGAATGAGAATCCAGAATCATTCTAGAATGAGAATCAGAATAATTCTAGAATTAGAAAAATGGAATCATCATAATTCTATATTCTTCTCATTCTCAGACTTACAGTAAATACAAAAGAATCCAAAGGATTTCACTTACTGCTCAACTGAAACAAGCAGACCCAAACGACTCCCTCTGTAGTGCACTACTTTTGACCAGAGTTCTATGGGCCCTTGTCGAAAGGCAGTGCACTATAATGGGAATGGGGCACCATTTGGAATGCTTACCTAGGAGACTCAAATGACTCTCCTCAACCACAAGCCCCAAACAGTCCTCCTCCATTCTTCCCTTCTCTATACACATTCACCATAAATACACTCCAATCCTTCACTTAGATCTGAAATAAACATCAGTCACAATCCCCTGCTGGTTTTAAAATATGTGATCTGAGACCTGCAGGAATGGGGATCACACAGGCAACGTAAACACATTGTCTTCACTGGCTTGGAACACAAAACACATCCCCAGTCCCGTAGCACAGTTAGTTCAGGGCATTGACTCTCTGTCATGTGACCTCTCACCTCTGGAATTCTCTACCATCACATGTCAAAGGAGGAGGCTTCAGTTTCCTCATTTAAACCCCACCCCCCCCCACTAAAGTTGTTGTTCTGATGCGTTGTTGTTCTGATGCGTTGTTGTTGTTCTGATGCGTTGTTGTTGTTCTGATGCGTTGTTGTTGTTCTGATGCGTTGTTGTTGTTCTGATGCGTTGTTGTTGTTCTGATGCGTTGTTGTTCTGATGCGTTGTTGTTGTTGTGATGCGTTGTTGTTGTTCTGATGAGTTGTTGTTCTGATGCGTTGTTGTTCTGATGAGTTGTTGTTCTGATGCGTTGTTGTTCTGATGAGTTGTTGTTGTTCTGATGCGTTGTTGTTCTGATGCGTTGTTGTTGTTCTGATGCGTTGTTGTTGTTCTGATGCGTTGTTGTTGTTCTGATGCGTTGTTGTTCTGATGCGTTGTTGTTGTTCTGATGCGTTGTTGTTGTTCTGATGCGTTGTTGTTGTTGTGATGCATTGTTGTTGTTGTGATGCGTTGTTGTTGTTCTGATGAGTTGTTGTTCTGATGCGTTGTTGTTCTGATGAGTTGTTGTTCTGATGCGTTGTTGTTCTGATGCGTTGTTGTTGTTCTGATGCGTTGTTGTTGTTCTGATGCGTTGTTGTTGTTCTGATGCGTTGTTGTTGTTCTGATGAGTTGTTGTTCTGATGCGTTGTTGTTCTGATGAGTTGTTGTTCTGATGCGTTGTTGTTCTGATGCGTTGTTGTTGTTCTGATGCGTTGTTGTTCTGATGCGTTGTTGTTCTGATGCGTTGTTGTTGTTCTGATGCGTTGTTGTTGTTCTGATGCGTTGTTGTTGTTCTGATGCATTGTTGTTGTTCTGATGCGCTGTTGTTGTTCTGATGCGTTGTTATTGTTCTGATGCATTGTTGTTCTGATGCGTTGTTGTTGTTCTGATGCGTTGTTGTTGTTCTGATGCGTTGTTGTTGTTCTGATGCGTTGTTATTCTGATGCGTTGTTGTTGTTCTGATGTGTTGTTGTTGTTCTGATGCGTTGTTGTTGTTCTGATGCGTTGTTGTTGTTCTGATGCGTTGTTGTTTTGATGCGTTGTTGTTTTGATGCGTTGTTGTTCTGATGCGTTGCTGTTCTGATGCGTTGTTGTTGTTTTGATGCGTTGTTGTTCTGATGCGTTGTTGTTGTTCTGATGCGGTGTTGTTGTTCTGATGCATTGTTGTTCTGATGCGTTGTTGTTGTTCTGATGCGTTGTTGTTTTGATGCGTTGTTGTTTTGATGCGTTGTTGTTGTTTTGATGCGTTGTTGTTGTTCTGATGCGTTGTTGTTCTGATGCGTTGTTGTTGTTCTGATGCGTTGTTGTTCTGATGCGTTGTTGTTGTTCTGATGCGTTGTTGTTTTGATGCGTTGTTGTTTTGATGCGTTGTTGTTCTAATGCGTTGCTGTTCTGATGCGTTGTTGTTGTTTTGATGCGTTGTTGTTCTGATGCGTTGTTGTTGTTCTGATGCGTTGTTGTTGTTCTGATGCGTTGTTGTTTTGATGCGTTGTTGTTTTGATGCGTTGTTGTTCTGATGCGTTGTTGTTCTGATGCGTTGTTGTTCTGATGCGTTGTTGTTCTGATGCGTTGTTGTTGTTCTGATGCGTTGTTGTTCTGATGCGTTGTTGTTCTGATGCGTTGTTGTTCTGATGCGTTGTTGTTCTGATGCGTTGTTGTTCTGATGTGTTGTTGTTCTGATGCGTTGTTGTTGTTCTGATACGTTGTTGTTCTGATGCGTTGTTGTTGTTCTGATGCGTTGTTGTTGTTCTGATGCGTTGTTGTTCTGATGCGTTGTTGTTGTTCTGATGCGTTGTTGTTGTTCTGATGCGTTGTTGTTGTTCTGATGCGTTGTTGTTTTGATGCGTTGTTGTTTTGATGCGTTGTTGTTCTGATGCGTTGTTGTTCTGATGCGTTGTTGTTCTGATGCGTTGTTGTTCTGATGCGTTGTTGTTCTGATGCGTTGTTGTTCTGATGCGTTGTTGTTCTGATGCGTTGTTGTTGTTCTGATGCGTTGTTGTTGTTCTGATGCGTTGTTGTTGTTCTGATGCGTTGTTGTTCTGATGCGTTGTTGTTGTTCTGATGCGTTGTTGTTCTGATGCGTTGTTGTTCTGATGCGTTGTTGTTGTTCTGATGCGTTGTTGTTGTTCTGATGCGTTGTTGTTGTTCTGATGCGTTGTTGTTCTGATGCGTTGTTGTTGTTCTGATGCGTTGTTGTTGTTCTGATGCGTTGTTGTTGTTTTGATGCGTTGTTGTTCTGATGCGTTGTTGTTCTGATGCGTTGTTGTTCTGATGCGTTGTTGTTCTGATGCGTTGTTGTTGTTCTGATGCATTGTTGTTGTTCTGATGCGTTGTTGTTGTTCTAATGCGTTGTTGTTGTTCTGATGCGTTGTTGTTGTTCTGATGCGTTGTTGTTGTTCTGATGCGTTGTTGTTGTTCTGATGGGTTGTTGTTCTGATGCGTTGTTGTTGTTCTGATGCGTTGTTGTTGTTTTGATGGGTTGTTGTTCTGATGCATTGTTGTTGTTTTGATGCGTTGTTGTTGTTCTGATGCGTTGTTGTTGTTTTGATGCGTTGTTGTTCTGGTGCGTTGTTGTTCTGATGCGTTGTTGTTGTTCTGATGCGTTGTTGTTGTTTTGATGCGTTGTTGTTCTGATACGTTGTTGTTGTTCTGATGCATTGTTGTTGTTCTGATGCGTTGTTGTTGTTCTGATGCGTTGTTGTTGTTTTGATGCGTTGTTGTTCTGATACGTTGTTGTTGTTCTGATGCATTGTTGTTGTTCTGATGCGTTGTTGTTGTTTTGATGCGTTGTTGTTCTGATGCGTTGTTGTTGTTCTGATGCATTGTTGTTGTTCTGATGCGTTGTTGTTGTTCTGATGCGTTGTTGTTGTTTTGATGCGTTGTTGTTCTGATGCGTTGTTGTTCTGATGCGTTGTTGTTCTGATGCGTTGTTGTTGTTCTGATGCGTTGTTGTTGTTCTGATGCGTTGTTGTTGTTCTGATGCGTTGTTGTTGTTCTGATGCGTTGTTGTTGTTCTGATGAGTTGTTGTTGTTCTGATGCGTTGTTGTTGTTCTGATGCGTTGTTGTTGTTCTGATGCGTTGTTGTTCTGATGCGTTGTTGTTCTGATGCGTTGTTGTTCTGATGCGTTGTTGTTGTTCTGATGCGTTGTTGTTGTTCTGATGCGTTGTTGTTGTTCTGATGCGTTGTTGTTGTTCTGATGCGTTGTTGTTGTTTTGATGCGTTGTTGTTCTGATGCGTTGTTGTTCTGATGCGTTGTTGTTCTGATGCGTTGTTGTTCTGATGCGTTGTTGTTGTTCTGATGCATTGTTGTTGTTCTGATGCGTTGTTGTTGTTCTGATGCGTTGTTGTTGTTCTGATGCGTTGTTGTTGTTCTGATGCGTTGTTGTTGTTCTGATGCGTTGTTGTTGTTCTGATGGGTTGTTGTTCTGATGCGTTGTTGTTGTTCTGATGCGTTGTTGTTGTTTTGATGGGTTGTTGTTCTGATGCATTGTTGTTGTTTTGATGCGTTGTTGTTGTTCTGATGCGTTGTTGTTGTTTTGATGCGTTGTTGTTCTGGTGCGTTGTTGTTCTGATGCGTTGTTGTTGTTCTGATGCGTTGTTGTTGTTTTGATGCGTTGTTGTTCTGATACGTTGTTGTTGTTCTGATGCATTGTTGTTGTTCTGATGCGTTGTTGTTGTTCTGATGCGTTGTTGTTGTTTTGATGCGTTGTTGTTCTGATACGTTGTTGTTGTTCTGATGCATTGTTGTTGTTCTGATGCGTTGTTGTTGTTTTGATGCGTTGTTGTTCTGATGCGTTGTTGTTGTTCTGATGCATTGTTGTTGTTCTGATGCGTTGTTGTTGTTCTGATGCGTTGTTGTTGTTTTGATGCGTTGTTGTTCTGATGCGTTGTTGTTCTGATGCGTTGTTGTTCTGATGCGTTGTTGTTGTTTTGATGCGTTGTTGTTCTGATGCGTTGTTGTTCTGATGCGTTGTTGTTCTGATGCGTTGTTGTTCTGATGCGTTGTTGTTGTTCTGATGCATTGTTGTTGTTCTGATGCGTTGTTGTTGTTCTGATGCGTTGTTGTTGTTCTGATGCGTTGTTGTTGTTCTGATGCGTTGTTGTTGTTCTGATGCGTTGTTGTTGTTCTGATGGGTTGTTGTTCTGATGCGTTGTTGTTGTTCTGATGCGTTGTTGTTGTTTTGATGGGTTGTTGTTCTGATGCATTGTTGTTGTTTTGATGCGTTGTTGTTGTTCTGATGCGTTGTTGTTGTTTTGATGCGTTGTTGTTCTGGTGCGTTGTTGTTCTGATGCGTTGTTGTTGTTCTGATGCGTTGTTGTTGTTTTGATGCGTTGTTGTTCTGATACGTTGTTGTTGTTCTGATGCATTGTTGTTGTTCTGATGCGTTGTTGTTGTTCTGATGCATTGTTGTTGTTCTGATGCGTTGTTGTTGTTCTGATGCGTTGTTGTTGTTTTGATGCGTTGTTGTTCTGATGCGTTGTTGTTCTGATGCGTTGTTGTTCTGATGCGTTGTTGTTGTTCTGATGCGTTGTTGTTGTTCTGATGCGTTGTTGTTGTTCTGATGCGTTGTTGTTGTTCTGATGCGTTGTTGTTGTTCTGATGAGTTGTTGTTGTTCTGATGCGTTGTTGTTGTTCTGATGCGTTGTTGTTGTTCTGATGCGTTGTTGTTCTGATGCGTTGTTGTTCTGATGCGTTGTTGTTCTGATGCGTTGTTGTTCTGATGCGTTGTTGTTGTTCTGATGCATTGTTGTTGTTCTGATGCGTTGTTGTTGTTCTGATGCGTTGTTGTTGTTCTGATGCGTTGTTGTTGTTCTGATGCGTTGTTGTTGTTCTGATGCGTTGTTGTTGTTCTGATGGGTTGTTGTTCTGATGCGTTGTTGTTGTTCTGATGCGTTGTTGTTGTTTTGATGGGTTGTTGTTCTGATGCATTGTTGTTGTTTTGATGCGTTGTTGTTGTTCTGATGCGTTGTTGTTGTTTTGATGCGTTGTTGTTCTGGTGCGTTGTTGTTCTGATGCGTTGTTGTTGTTCTGATGCGTTGTTGTTGTTTTGATGCGTTGTTGTTCTGATACGTTGTTGTTGTTCTGATGCATTGTTGTTGTTCTGATGCGTTGTTGTTGTTCTGATGCGTTGTTGTTGTTTTGATGCGTTGTTGTTCTGATACGTTGTTGTTGTTCTGATGCATTGTTGTTGTTCTGATGCGTTGTTGTTGTTTTGATGCGTTGTTGTTCTGATGCGTTGTTGTTGTTCTGATGCATTGTTGTTGTTCTGATGCGTTGTTGTTGTTCTGATGCGTTGTTGTTGTTTTGATGCGTTGTTGTTCTGATGCGTTGTTGTTCTGATGCGTTGTTGTTCTGATGCGTTGTTGTTGTTCTGATGCGTTGTTGTTGTTCTGATGCGTTGTTGTTTTGATGCGTTGTTGTTTTGATGCGTTGTTGTTCTGATGCGTTGTTGTTCTGATGCGTTGTTGTTCTGATGCGTTGTTGTTCTGATGCGTTGTTGTTCTGATGCGTTGTTGTTCTGATGCGTTGTTGTTCTGATGCGTTGTTGTTGTTCTGATGCGTTGTTGTTGTTCTGATGCGTTGTTGTTGTTCTGATGCGTTGTTGTTGTTCTGATGCGTTGTTGTTCTGATGCGTTGTTGTTGTTCTGATGCGTTGTTGTTCTGATGCGTTGTTGTTCTGATGCGTTGTTGTTGTTCTGATGCGTTGTTGTTGTTCTGATGCGTTGTTGTTGTTCTGATGCGTTGTTGTTCTGATGCGTTGTTGTTGTTCTGATGCGTTGTTGTTGTTCTGATGCGTTGTTGTTGTTTTGATGCGTTGTTGTTCTGATGCGTTGTTGTTCTGATGCGTTGTTGTTCTGATGCGTTGTTGTTCTGATGCGTTGTTGTTGTTCTGATGCATTGTTGTTGTTCTGATGCGTTGTTGTTGTTCTAATGCGTTGTTGTTGTTCTGATGCGTTGTTGTTGTTCTGATGCGTTGTTGTTGTTCTGATGCGTTGTTGTTGTTCTGATGGGTTGTTGTTCTGATGCGTTGTTGTTGTTCTGATGCGTTGTTGTTGTTTTGATGGGTTGTTGTTCTGATGCATTGTTGTTGTTTTGATGCGTTGTTGTTGTTCTGATGCGTTGTTGTTGTTTTGATGCGTTGTTGTTCTGGTGCGTTGTTGTTCTGATGCGTTGTTGTTGTTCTGATGCGTTGTTGTTGTTTTGATGCGTTGTTGTTCTGATACGTTGTTGTTGTTCTGATGCATTGTTGTTGTTCTGATGCGTTGTTGTTGTTCTGATGCGTTGTTGTTGTTTTGATGCGTTGTTGTTCTGATACGTTGTTGTTGTTCTGATGCATTGTTGTTGTTCTGATGCGTTGTTGTTGTTTTGATGCGTTGTTGTTCTGATGCGTTGTTGTTGTTCTGATGCATTGTTGTTGTTCTGATGCGTTGTTGTTGTTCTGATGCGTTGTTGTTGTTTTGATGCGTTGTTGTTCTGATGCGTTGTTGTTCTGATGCGTTGTTGTTCTGATGCGTTGTTGTTGTTCTGATGCGTTGTTGTTGTTCTGATGCGTTGTTGTTGTTCTGATGCGTTGTTGTTGTTCTGATGCGTTGTTGTTGTTCTGATGAGTTGTTGTTGTTCTGATGCGTTGTTGTTGTTCTGATGCGTTGTTGTTCTGATGCGTTGTTGTTCTGATGCGTTGTTGTTCTGATGCGTTGTTGTTCTGATGCGTTGTTGTTGTTCTGATGCGTTGTTGTTGTTCTGATGCGTTGTTGTTGTTCTGATGCGTTGTTGTTGTTCTGATGCGTTGTTGTTGTTTTGATGCGTTGTTGTTCTGATGCGTTGTTGTTCTGATGCGTTGTTGTTCTGATGCGTTGTTGTTCTGATGCGTTGTTGTTGTTCTGATGCATTGTTGTTGTTCTGATGCGTTGTTGTTGTTCTGATGCGTTGTTGTTGTTCTGATGCGTTGTTGTTGTTCTGATGCGTTGTTGTTGTTCTGATGCGTTGTTGTTGTTCTGATGGGTTGTTGTTCTGATGCGTTGTTGTTGTTCTGATGCGTTGTTGTTGTTTTGATGGGTTGTTGTTCTGATGCATTGTTGTTGTTTTGATGCGTTGTTGTTGTTCTGATGCGTTGTTGTTGTTTTGATGCGTTGTTGTTCTGGTGCGTTGTTGTTCTGATGCGTTGTTGTTGTTCTGATGCGTTGTTGTTGTTTTGATGCGTTGTTGTTCTGATACGTTGTTGTTGTTCTGATGCATTGTTGTTGTTCTGATGCGTTGTTGTTGTTCTGATGCGTTGTTGTTGTTTTGATGCGTTGTTGTTCTGATACGTTGTTGTTGTTCTGATGCATTGTTGTTGTTCTGATGCGTTGTTGTTGTTTTGATGCGTTGTTGTTCTGATGCGTTGTTGTTGTTCTGATGCATTGTTGTTGTTCTGATGCGTTGTTGTTGTTCTGATGCGTTGTTGTTGTTTTGATGCGTTGTTGTTCTGATGCGTTGTTGTTCTGATGCGTTGTTGTTCTGATGCGTTGTTGTTGTTCTGATGCGTTGTTGTTGTTCTGATGCGTTGTTGTTGTTCTGATGCGTTGTTGTTGTTCTGATGCGTTGTTGTTGTTCTGATGAGTTGTTGTTGTTCTGATGCGTTGTTGTTGTTCTGATACGTTGTTGTTCTGATGCGTTGTTGTTGTTCTGATGCGTTGTTGTTGTTCTGATGCGTTGTTGTTCTGATGCGTTGTTGTTGTTCTGATGCGTTGTTGTTGTTCTGATGCGTTGTTGTTGTTCTGATGCGTTGTTGTTTTGATGCGTTGTTGTTTTGATGCGTTGTTGTTCTGATGCGTTGTTGTTCTGATGCGTTGTTGTTCTGATGCGTTGTTGTTCTGATGCGTTGTTGTTCTGATGCGTTGTTGTTCTGATGCGTTGTTGTTGTTCTGATGCGTTGTTGTTGTTCTGATGCGTTGTTGTTGTTCTGATGCGTTGTTGTTGTTCTGATGCGTTGTTGTTCTGATGCGTTGTTGTTGTTCTGATGCGTTGTTGTTCTGATGCGTTGTTGTTCTGATGCGTTGTTGTTGTTCTGATGCGTTGTTGTTGTTCTGATGCGTTGTTGTTGTTCTGATGCGTTGTTGTTCTGATGCGTTGTTGTTGTTCTGATGCGTTGTTGTTGTTCTGATGCGTTGTTGTTGTTTTGATGCGTTGTTGTTCTGATGCGTTGTTGTTCTGATGCGTTGTTGTTGTTTTGATGCGTTGTTGTTCTGATGCGTTGTTGTTCTGATGCGTTGTTGTTGTTGTGATGCGTTGTTGTTGTTCTGATGCGTTGTTGTTCTGATGCGTTGTTGTTCTGATGCGTTGTTGTTCTGATGCGTTGTTGTTCTGATGCGTTGTTGTTCTGATGCGTTGTTGTTGTTCTGATGCATTGTTGTTGTTCTGATGCGTTGTTGTTGTTCTGATGCGTTGTTGTTGTTCTGATGCGTTGTTGTTGTTCTGATGCGTTGTTGTTGTTCTGATGCGTTGTTGTTGTTCTGATGGGTTGTTGTTCTGATGCGTTGTTGTTGTTCTGATGCGTTGTTGTTGTTTTGATGGGTTGTTGTTCTGATGCGTTGTTGTTGTTCTGATGCGTTGTTGTTGTTTTGATGCGTTGTTGTTCTGATGCGTTGTTGTTGTTCTGATGCGTTGTTGTTGTTTTGATGCGTTGTTGTTCTGATGCGTTGTTGTTGTTCTGATGCGTTGTTGTTGTTCTGATGCGTTGTTGTTGTTCTGATGCGTTGTTGGCAGTTCTGATTAGTTTTCCACTTTATGCACGCTGAGTGGGAAAAGCGCTCTACAAAATTAAAACCAGTTATATGTTACTAAATGTAATGTAACTACACTAATGTAACTAAATGTAACGTGACTACACTAATGTAACTAAATGTAATGTAACTACACTAATGTAACTAAATGTAATGTAAAATGTCATCAATGTATTCCACCGAAGGTAATTATTTATCATGAGAGGTCCATAAGCAATAATTAGTAATGCTTTCATAATCAAGGAAAAGTTATAATCTCACCTTTCTGATTGAAATAGGTATAATCTCACCTTTCTGATTGAAATAGATATAATGTCACCTTTCTGAAATAGATATAATCTCACCTTTCTGATAGAAATAGGTAGAATCTCACCTTTCTGATAGAAATAGGTAGAATCTCACCTTTCTGATAGAAATAGTTATAATCTCGTCTTTCTGATGGAAATAGATATAATCTCACCTTTCTGATATAAATAGATATAGTCTCACCTTTCTGATGGAAATAGATAAACATTGCTGAGGTGTAGTCACTTTCAGGACACAAGCTGAAGTAAACAGTACAAATATGTTTATTAAAATATACAATAAAAATATGAAATGTTTTATATGATGTGTTTTTTGTTCAACAGAACTGTCTGAATAAGGCTTGAAATGACTGATATGCTTTCTAGGTACAGTATAATCAAATTATAATATGACTACCTATAAGATTTCACCTTCCTTATTACTGTAAATCACATATTTGCATGTTTAGTGTTAGAGAAAATGGGCATATTTTCTGAAGGTCTCTCTTGATCAAAATGCTGTGAAAATTTCACAGAGCTCTAGCTCGGCTTCCTGAACTCGTTTCACAAAGCTCCATCTCGGCTTCCTGAACTCGTTTCACAGAGCTCCAGCTCGGCTTCCTGAACTCGTTTCCCAGAGCTCCAGCTCGGCTTCCTGAACTCGTTTCCCAGAGCTCCAGCTCGGCTTCCTGAACTCGTTTCCCAGAGCTCCAGCTCGGCTTCCTGAACTCGTTTCCCAGAGCTCCAGCTCGGCTTCCTGAACTCGTTTCACAGAGCTCCAGCTCGGCTTCCTGAACTCGTTTCACAGAGCTCCAGCTCGGCTTCCTGAACTCGTTTCACAGAGCTCCAGCTCGGCTTCCTGAACTCGTTTCACAGAGCTCCAGCTCGGCTTCCTGAACTCGTTTCACAGAGCTCCAGCTCGGCTTCCTGAACTCGTTTCACAGAGCTCCAGCTCGGCTTCCTGAACTCGTTTCCCAGAGCTCCAGCTCGGCTTCCTGAACTCGTTTCACAGAGCTCCAGCTCGGCTTCTTGAACTCGTTTCACAGAGCTCCAGCTTTTTCATCTCAAATGATTAACCTCATACCGGGGCGGCAGGGTAGCCTAGTGGTTAGAGCGTTGTACAAGGTACAAATCTGTCATTCTGGCCCTGAACAGGCAGTTAACCCACTGTTCCCCGATAGGCCGTCATTGAAAATAAGAATTTGTTCTTAACTGACTTGCCTAGTTAAATAAAATAAATAAACATCTATGACTAACAGATGTTTTACAACCAATAAAATCTGTTAATTATTTTACATTTATGGCTATAAATGGATCTCTGAATAGGCTACAGAGATGAAACCACTCTCTCCCGTTGTGATACGATGTAGCGATTTCAGGCAGGGTGCTCTGTAGCACTCATGTAGGGTTCAGCCAGGAGTTGATGGACAGTCAACAGAGCAAATTAAATGGTAGGCGGGACATCCCAGCTTTTAAGAAGTTTCAGATGTCACATCCTACGTCACAAAGGCTCAGAGAAAAAAATACTACTGTGTCCGTGGGAACCAGGGCTGTTGCTCAATGCAATCCTTTCGAATCTATGATATCCACAGATCAATTTAGACACTACAGCTCTGTGATGAACACATCTACACTACAG
Source organism: Oncorhynchus mykiss (assembly GCF_013265735.2). Lineage (NCBI taxonomy): Eukaryota > Metazoa > Chordata > Actinopteri > Salmoniformes > Salmonidae > Oncorhynchus > Oncorhynchus mykiss. The sequence goes on along the minus strand of NC_048590.1, from coordinate 3,582,852 downwards.
CTCACTACAGCTCTGTGTTGAACACATCTACACTAAAGCTCTGTGTTGAACACATCTACACTACAGCTCTCTGCTGAACACATCTACACTACAGCTCTCTGCTGAACACATCTACACTACAGCTCACTACAGCTCTGTGTTGAACACATCTACACTAGAGATCTGTGTTGAACACATCTACACTACAGCTCACTACAGCTCTGTGTTGAACACATCTACACTACAGATCTGTGTTGAACACATCTACACTACAGCTCTGTGTTGAACACATCTACACTACAGCTCACTACAGCTCTGTGTTGAACACATCTACACTGCAGCTCTGTGTTGAACACATCTACACTACAGCTCACTACAGCTCTGTGTTGAACACATCTACACTGCAGCTCTGTGTTGAACACATCTACACTACAGCACTGTGTTGAACACATCTACACTACAGCTCTGTGTTGAACACATCTACACTACAGCACTGTGTTGAACACATCTACACTACAGCTCTGTGTTGAACACATCTACACTACAGCTCACTACAGCTCTGTGTTGAACACATCTACACTACAGCTCTGTGTTGAACACATCTACACTACAGCTCTGTGTTGAACACATCTACACTACAGCTCTGTGTCGAACACATCTACACTACAGCTCTGTGTCGAACACATCTACACCACAGCTCTCTGTTGAACACATCTACACTACAGCTCTGTGTCGAACACATCTACACTACAGCTCACTACAGCTCTGTGTTGAACACATCTACACTACAGCTCTCTGTTGAACACATCTACACTACAGCTCACTACAGCTCTGTGTTGAACACATCTACACTACAGCTCTGTGTTGAACACATCTACACTACAGCTCACTACAGCTCTGTGTTGAACACATCTACACTACAGCTCTGTGTTGAACGCATCTACACTACAGCTCACTACAGCTCTGTGTTGAACACATCTACACTACAGCTCACTACAGCTCTGTGTTGAACACATCTACACTACAGCTCTGTGTTGAACACATCTACACTACAGCTCACTACAGCTCTGTGTTGAACACATCTACACTGCAGCTCTGTGTTGAACACATCTACACTACAGCTCTGTGTTGAACACATCTACACTACAGCTCTGTGTTGAACACATCTACACTACAGCTCTCTGTTGAACACATCTACACTACAGCTCTGTGTCGAACACATCTACACTACAGCTCACTACAGCTCTGTGTTGAACACATCTACACTGCAGCTCTGTGTTGAACACATCTACACTACAGCTCTGTGTTGAACACATCTACACTGCAGCTCTGTGTTGAACACATCTACACTACAGCTCTGTGTCGAACACATCTACACTACAGCTCACTACAGCTCTGTGTTGAACACATCTACACTGCAGCTCTGTGTTGAACACATCTACACTACAGCACTGTGTTGAACACATCTACACTACAGCTCTGTGTTGAACACATCTACACTACAGCTCACTACAGCTCTGTGTTGAACACATCTACACTACAGCTCTGTGTTGAACACATCTACACTACAGCTCTGTGTTGAACACATCTACACTACAGCTCTCTGTTGAACACATCTACACTACAGCTCTGTGTCGAACACATCTACACTACAGCTCACTACAGCTCTGTGTTGAACACATCTACACTGCAGCTCTGTGTTGAACACATCTACACTACAGCTCTGTGTTGAACACATCTACACTGCAGCTCTGTGTTGAACACATCTACACTACAGCTCTGTGTCGAACACATCTACACTACAGCTCACTACAGCTCTGTGTTGAACACATCTACACTGCAGCTCTGTGTTGAACACATCTACACTACAGCACTGTGTTGAACACATCTACACTACAGCTCTGTGTTGAACACATCTACACTACAGCTCACTACAGCTCTGTGTTGAACACATCTACACTAAAGCTCTGTGTTGAACAAATCTACACTACAGCTCACTACAGCTCTGTGTCGAACACATCTACACTACAGCTCTGTGTCGAACACATCTACACCACAGCTCTCTGTTGAACACATCTACACTACAGCTCTGTGTCGAACACATCTCCACTACAGCTCACTACAGCTCTGTGTTGAACACATCTACACTACAGCTCTGTGTTGAACACATCTACACTACAGCTCTGTGTCGAACACATCTACACTACAGCTCACTACAGCTCTGTGTTGAACACATCTACACTACAGCTCTGTGTTGAACACATCTACACTACAGCTCTGTGTTGAACACATCTACACTACAGCTCTGTGTCGAACACATCTACACTACAGATCTGTGTCGAACACATCTACACCACAGCTCTCTGTTGAACACATCTACACTACAGCTCTGTGTCGAACACATCTACACTACAGCTCACTACAGCTCTGTGTTGAACACATCTACACTACAGCTCTCTGTTGAACACATATACACTACAGCTCTCTGTTGAACACATCTACACTGCAGCTCTGTGTTGAACACATCTACACTACAGCTCTGTGTCGAACACATCTACACTACAGCTCACTACAGCTCTGTGTTGAACACATCTACACTGCAGCTCTGTGTTGAACACATCTACACTACAGCACTGTGTTGAACACATCTACACTACAGCTCTGTGTTGAACACATCTACACTACAGCTCACTACAGCTCTGTGTTGAACACATCTACACTACAGCTCTGTGTTGAACAAATCTACACTACAGCTCACTACAGCTCTGTGTCGAACACATCTACACTACAGCTCTGTGTCGAACACATCTACACCACAGCTCTCTGTTGAACACATCTACACTACAGCTCTGTGTCGAACACATCTCCACTACAGCTCACTACAGCTCTGTGTTGAACACATCTACACTACAGCTCTGTGTTGAACACATCTACACTACAGCTCTGTGTTGAACACATCTACACTACAGCTCTGTGTCGAACACATCTACACTACAGCTCACTACAGCTCTGTGTTGAACACATCTACACTACAGTTCTGTGTTGAACACATCTACACTACAGCTCTGTGTTGAACACATCTACACTACAGCTCTGTGTCGAACACATCTACACTACAGATCTGTGTCGAACACATCTACACCACAGCTCTCTGTTGAACACATCTACACTACAGCTCTGTGTCGAACACATCTACACTACAGCTCACTACAGCTCTGTGTTGAACACATCTACACTACAGCTCTCTGTTGAACACATATACACTACAGCTCTCTGTTGAACACATCTACACTACAGCTCTCTGTTGAACACATCTACACTACAGCTCTGTGTTGAACACATCTACACTACAGCTCTCTTTTGAACACATCTACACTACAGCTCTCTGTTGAACACATATACACTACAGCTCTCTGTTGAACACATCTAGACTACAGCTCTGTGTTGTACACATCTACACTACAGCTCTCTGTTGAACACATCTACACTGCAGCTCTGTGTTGAACACATCTACACTACAGCTCTGTGGTGAACGCATCTAAAAAATTCCTTAGGGTTCTCCAGAATGCAAACACACTGTCAATGAATACCTACATCTATAGTAGAAGTCCAGCTGTCGTTTTACAAGGTAATGTATCATGGGCACCGTAAACAGTAAACGGTCTCATAACAAACGCTGTCTTTTAGACCGTTGAGAGAGTGATACTCTAAGTATTAGCTGATCAAACCAGGTTGTTGACTTCTCACCTTGAGCACCCTGCCTTTAAGATGAAGTAGAGGGAGTGGTGTGTCGGCTGGGTGTGTGTGTGTGTGTGTGTGTGTGTGTTTGTGTGTGTGTGTGTGTGTGTGTGTGTGTGTGTGTGTGTGTGTGTGTGTGTGTGTGTGTGTGTGTCGGCTGGGTGTGTGTGTGTGTGTGTGTGTGTGTGTTTGTGTGTGTGTGTGTGTGTGTGTGTGTTTAACTAGAACTTGACTAACCAGTGTGTGCAGCAGAACAGAGGAGTCTGTCTGACAGTAAGAACACTCTCTTTGTTTACTGCTGCAGGACCTGTGGCCACTTGCCAGGTAACTATTACACTAGACAGAGATAGATAGCACGGCCCTGCCAGGTAACTACTACACTAGACAGAGATAACACAACCCTGCCAGGTAACTATTACACTAGACAGAGATAACACAGCCCTGCCAGGTAACTACTACACTAGACAGAGATAACACAACACTGCCAGGTAACTATTACACTAGACAGAGATAACACAGCCCTGCCAGGTAACTACTACACTAGACAGAGATAACACAGCCCTGCCAGGTAACTACTACACTAGACAGAGATAACACAACCCTGCCAGGTAACTATTACACTAGACAGAGATAACACAGCCCTGCCAGGTAACTACTACACTAGACAGAGATAACACAGCCCTGCCAGGTAACTACTACACTAGACAGAGATAACACAACACTGCCAGGTAACTAATACACTAGACAGAGATAGATAACACAGCCCTGCCAGGTAACTATTACACTAGAAAGAGATAGATAACACAGCCCTGCCAGGTAACTACTACACTAGACAGAGATAGATAACACAGCCCTGCCAGGTAACTACTACACTAGACAGAGATAACACAGCCCTGCCAGGTAACTACTACACTAGACAGAGATAACACAGCCCTGCCAGGTAACTACTACACTAGACAGAGATAACACAGCCCTGCCAGGTAACTATTACACTAGACAGAGATAACACAGCCCTGCCAGGTAACTACTACACTAGACAGAGATAACACAGCCCTGCCAGGTAACTATTACACTAGACAGAGATAACACAGCCCTGCCAGGTAACTACTACACTAGACAGAGTTAACACAGCCCTGCCAGGTAACTATTACACTAGACAGAGATAACACAGCCCTGCCAGGTAACTACTACACTAGACAGAGATAACACAGCCCTGCCAGGTAACTATTACACTAGACAGAGATAACACAGCCCTGCCAGGTAACTACTACACTAGACAGAGATAACACAACCCTGCCAGGTAACTATTACACTAGACAGAGATAACACAACCCTGCCAGGTAACTACTACACTAGACAGAGATAGATAACACAGCCCTGCCAGGAAGCTATTACACTAGACAGAGATAGATAACACAGCCCTGCCAGGTAACTACTACACTAGACAGAGATAACACAGCCCTGCCAGGTAACTACTACACTAGACAGAGATAACACAGCCCTGCCAGGTAACTACTACACTAGACAGAGAAAACACAGCCCTGCCAGGTAACTACTACACTAGACAGAGATAACACAGCCCTGCCAGGTAACTATTCCACTAGACAGAGATAACACAGCCCTGCCAGGTAACTACTACACTAGACAGAGATAACACAGCCCTGCCAGGTAACTATTCCACTAGACAGAGATAACACAGCCCTGCCAGGTAACTACTACACTAGACAGAGAAAACACAGCCCTGCCAGGTAACTACTACACTAGACAGAGATAACACAGCCCTGCCAGGCCACTATTACACTAGACAGAGATAACACAGCCCTGCCAGGTAACTATTCCACTAGACAGAGATAGATAACGCAGCCCTGCCAGGCCACTACTACACTAGACAGAGATAACACAGCCCTGCCAGGTAACTACTACACTAGACAGAGATAACACAGCCCTGCCAGGCCACTACTACACTAGACAGAGATAACACAACACTGCCAGGTAACTACTACACTAGACAGAGATAACACAGCCCTGCCAGGTAACTATTACACTAGACAGAGATAACACAGCCCTGCCAGGTAACTATTCCACTAGACAGAGATAGATAACGCAGCCCTGCCAGGCCACTACTACACTAGACAGAGATAACACAGCCCTGCCAGGCCACTACTACACTAGACAGAGATAACACAGCCCTGCCAGGTAACTACTACACTAGACAGAGATAACACAGCCCTGCCAGGTAACTACTACACTAGACAGAGATAGATAACACAGCCCTGCCAGGCCACTACTACACTACTACATTGCTGAGTACCATTTGTAAAGTGGTTAGGACATGTTAATAATGGATCTGTATACAGGGACTTGTAAAAGTATTAATTTTTTAAATGTATTACTAAAAACACCAGCAATCAGCTCCAAGTGATTTAAATATTGTAAATCTGTTCCCACGTATAATAAAGAGATCATAGTGCCTTGTAAAAGTCTTCATCCCCCTTGGCGTTTTTCCTATTAAGCTGCATTACAACCTGTAATTAAAATTGATTTTTATTTGGATTTCATGTAACGGACAAACACAAAATAGTCCAAATTGGTGAAGAAAAAACATGTTGTTAATTAATTACTTAATTCCCCCTCCCCCCTAAATAACATCTGGTGCAACCAATTACCTTCAGAAGTCACCTAATTAGTTAAATAAAGTCCACCTGTGGGCAATCTAAGTGTCACATGATCTGTCACATGATCTCAGTATATAAACAACAGTTATTTATTACAGCAAACCTGAATAGCGAGTTGCACCACACAGTCCTTTTGGTCCTGCCAACATTCCTCTCATCTTTGTCCACTAAAACTTGTCCCAGAGGACATTCCCATTGGACAGAGAACATTCCCATTGGGCAGAGGACATTCCCATTGGATAGAGAACATTCCCATTGGACAGAGGACATTCCCATTGGATAGAGGAAATTCCCATTGGACAGAGGACATTCCCATTGGTCAGAGGACATTCCCATTGGACAGAGGACATTCCCATTGGTCAGAGGACATTCCCATTGGACAGAGGACATTCCCATTGGATAGAGGACATTCCCATTGGGCAGAGGACATTCCCATTGGTCAGAGGACATTCCCATTGGTCTGAGGACATTCCCATTGGACAGAGGACATTCCCATTGGACAGAGGACATTCCCATTGGACAGAGGACATTCCCATTGGTCAGAGGACATTCCCATTGGACAGAGGACATTCCCATTGGTCAGAGGACATTCCCATTGGACAGAGGACATTCCCATTGGAGAGAGGACATTCCCATTTGACAGAGGACATTCCCATTGGATAGAGGACATTCCCATTGGACAGAGGACATTCCCATTGGTCAGAGGACATTCCCATTGGACAGAGGACATTCCCATTGGACAGAGGACATTCCCATTGGACAGAGGACATTCCCATTGGTCAGAGGACATTCCCATTGGACAGAGGACATTCCCATTGGACAGAGGACATTCCCATTGGACAGAGGACATTCCCATTGGACAGAGGACATTCCCATTGGATAGAGGACTTGTTGGCTTCTTTTTCTTCTGACTTGCACTTCAATGAAAAAGGCCTGTGTCTTCTAAATCAACAGTAGCCTAGTCCAAGTTCTCTCTCTCCCTCTCTCTCTCTCTCTCTGTTTCTCTCTCTCTCTCTCTCCCTCTCTCTCTCTCTCTCTCTCTCTCTCTGTTTCTCTCTCTCTCTCCCTCTCTCTCTCTCTCTCTCTCTCTCTCTCCCTCTCTCTCTCTCTCTCTCTCCCTCTCTCTCTCTCTCTCTCTCTCTCTCTCTCTCTCTCTCTCTCTCTCTCTCTCTCTCCTCAGTAGCCTGTGTGTGTGCATTTTGTAAATAGTTATTGTGGATATTTATTATCAGTAACTCCATCTCATGTCCTCCATAATGACACGCCCCCCCACCACAGAGAAGGCATGCTATTCAAAACCCACAAATACACACCCCTGCTTTTCTCATGCCCCTCTCCCAGCCCCTCCTCCACTGCCAGCCCCCCTCAACCCTGAACCAAGCCCTCCACTGCCAGCCCCCCTCAGCCCTGAACCAACCCCTCCTCTGCTAGCCCCCCTCAGCCCTGAACCAACCCCTCCTCTGCTAGCCCCCATCAGCCCTGAACCAACCCCTCCACTGCCAGCCCCCCTCAGCCCTGAGCCAAGCCCTCCACTGCCAGCCCCCCTCAGCCTTGAACCAACCCCTCCTCTGCCAGCCCCCCTCAGCCCTGAACCAAGCCCTCCTCTGCCAGCCCCCCTCCTCTATCCCCTCTCCGTTCCCCTGCTAAAATAAACCACAGGATTGTTAATGATTCTGTGGGGAACAGCATTGTTCTACGTAACACTTACATTGTGTGTATACAGGCATGACTGTGGGTTAAAGTGTCTGTTAAATGGCATGTATCATTTATCATTATATCCTGGCAGCTTCATTAAATAGTACCCGCAAAACACCAGTCTCAACGTCAACAGTGAAGAGGCGACTCCGGGATGCTGGCCGTCTAGGCAGAGTTCCTCTGTCCAGTCTCAACGTCAACAGTGAAGAGGCGACTCCGGGATGCTGGCCTTCTAGACAGAGTTCCTCTGTCCAGTCTCAACGTCAACAGTGAAGAGGCGACTTCGGGATGCTGGCCTTCTAGGCAGAGTTCCTCTGTCCAGTCTCAACGTCAACAGTGAAGAGGCGACTCCGGGATGCTGGCCTTCTAGGCAGAGTTCCTCTGTCCAGTCTCAACGTCAACAGTGAAGAGGTGACTCCGGGATGCTGGCCTTCTAGGCAGAGTTGCAAAGAAAAAGCCATATCTCAGACTGGCCAATAAAAATAAAAGATTAAGATGGACAAAAGAACACAGACACTGGACAGAGGAACTCTGGCTAGAAGGCCGGCATCCTGGAGTCGCCTCTACACTGTTAGATATGGGAGTTTATCAAAATTGGATTTGTTTTCGAATTCTTTGTGGATCTGTGTAATCTGAGGGAAATATGTCTCTCTAATATGGTCAAACATTGGGCAGGAGGTTAGGAAGTGCAGCTCAGTTTCCACCTCATTTTGTGGGCAGTGAGCACATAGCCTGTCTTCTCTTGAGAGCCATGTCTGCCTACGGCGGCCTTTCTCAATAGCAAGGCTATGCTCACTGAGTCTGTACATAGTCAAAGCTTTCCTTAATTTTGGGTCAGTCACAGTGGTCAGGTATTCTTCCGCTGTGTACTCTCTGTGTAGGGCCAAATAGCATTCTAGTTGGCTCTGTTTTTTTGTTAATTCTTTCCAATGTGTCAAGTAATTATCTTTTTGTTTTCTCATGATTTGGTTGGGTCTAATTGTGCTGTTGTCCTGGGGCTCTGTAGGGTGTGTCTGTGTTTGTGAACAGAGCCCCAGGACCAGCTTGCTTAGTGGACTCTTCTCCAGGTTCATCTCTCTGTAGGTGATGGCTTTGTTGTGGAAGGTTTGTGAATCGCTTCCTTTTAGGTGGTTGTAGAATTTAACGGCTCTTTCCTGGATTTTGATAATTAGTGGGTATCGGCCTAATTCTGCTCTGCATGCATTATTTGGTGTTCTACGTTGTACACGGAGGATATTTTTGCAGAATTCTGCGTGCAGAGTCTCAATTTGGTGTTTGTCCCATTTTGTGAAGTCTTGGTTGGTGAGCTGGACCCCAGACCTCACAACCATAAAGGGCAATGGGCTCTATGACTGATTCAAGTATTTTTAGACAAATCCTAATTGGTATGTTGAAATTCATGTTTCTTTTGATGGTATAGAATGCCCTTCTTGCCTTGTCTCTCAGATCGTTCACAGCTTTGTAGAAGTTACCTGTGGCGCTGATGTTTAGGCCAAGGTATGTATAGTTTTTTGTGTGCTCTAGGGCAACAGTGTCTAGATGGAATTTGTATTTGTGGTCCTGGTGACTGGACCTTTTTTGGAACACCATTATTTTGGTCTTACTGAGATTTACTGTCAGGGCCCAGGTCTGACAAAATCTGTGCATAAGATCTAGGTGCTGCTGTAGGCCCTCCTTGGTTGGTGACAGAAGCACCAGATCATCAGAAAACAGCAGACATTTGACTTCGGATTCTAGCAGGGGGAGGCCGGGTGCTGCAGACTTTTCTAGTGCCCGCGCCAATTCGTTGATATATATGTTGAAGAGGGTGGGGCTTAAGCTGCATCCCTGTCTAACCCCACGACCCTGTGTGAAGAAATGTGTGTGTTTTTTGCCCATTTTAACCGCACACTTGTTGTTTGTGTACATGGATTTTATAATGTCGTATGTTTTACCCCCAACACCACTTTCCATCAGTTTGTATAGCAGACCCTCATGCCAGATTGAGTCGAAGGCTTTTTTGAAATCAACAAAGCCTGAGAAGACTTTGCCTTTGTTTTGGTTTGTTTGGTTGTCAATTAGGGTGTGCAGGGTGAATACATGGTCTGTTGTACGGTAATTTGGTAAAAAGCCAATTTGACATTTTCTCAGTACATTGTTTTCATTGAGGAAATGTACGAGTCTGCTGTTAATAATAATGCAGAGGATTTTCCCAAGGTTACTGTTGACACATATTCCACGGTAGTTATTGGGGTCAAATCTTTCTCCACTTTTGTGGATTGGGGTGATCAGTCCTTGGTTCCAAATATTGGGGAAGATGCCAGAGCTAAGGATGATGTTAAAGAGTTTTAGTATAGCCAATTGGAATTTGTTGTCTGTATATTTGATCATTTCATTGAGGATACCATCAACACCACAGGCCTTTTTGGGTTGGAGGGTTATTATTTTGTCCTGTAACTCATTCAATGTAATTGGAGAATCCAGTGGGTTCTGGTAGTCTTTAATAGTTGATTCTAAGATCTGTATTTGATCATGTATATGTTTTTGCTCTTTATTCTTTGTTGTAGAGCCAAAAAGATTGGAGAAATGGTTTACCCATACATCTCCATTTTGGATAGATAATTCTTCGTGTTGTTGTTTGTTTAGTGTTTTCCAATTTTCCCAGAAGTGGTTAGAGTCTATGGATTCTTCAATTGCATTGAGCTGATTTCTGACATGCTGTTCCTTCTTTTTCCGTAGTCTATTTCTGTATTGTTTTAGTGATTCACCTTAGTGAAGGCGTAGACTCAGGTTTTCCGGGTCTCTATGTTTTTGGTTGGATAGGTTTCTCAATTTCTTTCTTAGATTTTTGCATTCTTCATCAAACCATTTGTCATTGTTGTTAATTTTATTAGGTTTTCTATTTGAGATTTTTAGATTTGATAGGGAAGCTGAGAGGTCAAATATACTGTTAAGATTTTCTACTGCCAAGTTTACACCTTCACTATTACAGTGGAACATTTTACCCAGGAAATTGTCTAAAAGGGATTGAATTTGTTGTTGCCTGATTGTTTTTTTGGTAGGTTTCCAAACTGCATTCCTTCCATCTATAGCATTTCTTAATGTTACTCAGTTCCTTTGGCTTTGATGCCTCATGATTGAGTATTGCTCTGTTCAAGTAGACTGTGATTTTGCTGTGGTCTGATAGGCTCTAGGTTGAGGTCAGTGATAAAGTAGTCTACAGTACTACTGCCAAGAGATGAGCTATAGGTGTACCTACCATAGGAGTTCCCTCGAAGCCTACTATTGACTATGTACATACCCAGCGTGCAACAGAGCTGCAGGAGTTGTGACCCGGTTTTGTTGGTTATGTTGTCATAGTTGTGCCTAGGGGGGCATATGTGGGAGGGAATGCTGTCACCTCCAGGCAGGTGTTTGTCCCCCTGTGTGCTGAGGGTGTCAGGTTCTTGTCCGGTTCTGGCATTTAGGTCGCCACAGACTAGTACATGTCCCTGGGCCTGGAAATGATTGATTTCCCCCTCCAGGATGGAGAAGCTGTCTTCATTAAAATATGGGGATTCTAGTGGGGGGATATAGGTAGCACACAGGAGGACATTTTTCTCTGTTAGGATAATTTCCTTTTGAATTTCTAGCCAAATGTAGAATGTTCCTGTTTTGATTAATTTAATGGAGTGAGTTAGGTCTGCTCTATACCAAATTAGCATACCCCCTGAGTCCCTTCCCTGTTTCACACCTGGTAGTTTGGTGGATGGGACTACCAGCTCTCTGTAACCTAGAGGGTAACCAGTGGGTCCGTCTCCTCTATACCAGGTTTCTTGCAGGATGACAATGTCTGTATTACCGATTTCTTTGGTGAAGTCCGGGTTTCTGCTCTTTAGGCCAAAGGCAGATGACCTCAGGCCTTGGATATTCCAGGATAATATAGTCTCCCTTTCTCTCTCTCTCTCTCTCTCTATCTCTCTCCCTCTTGCTCTCTTGCTCTCTTGCTCTCTCTCTCTCTCACTCTGTCTCTCTCTCTCTCTATGTCTCTCTCTCTCTCTCTCTCTCTCTGTCTCTCTCTCTCTCTGTCTCTCTCTCTCTCTCTATGTCTCTCTCTCTGTGTCTCCCTCTCTCTCTGTCTTTATCTCTCTCTGTCTGTCTCTCATATCCCTTGTTCTCTGGCCGGACTGACAGACCAATATCAGCATCCAACAGCATCCAACCTGAGAGAGTTAGTAATTGCATGTAACCTTATTGAATACACACACACACACACATGCACACACACACTGCTAGCCAAGCCCCAAGAAGAGATCCAAGGCAAACATGTTCTCTGGTTTCATTGCAGCCCTCGGAGCAGGAGTAGGGTGCTATCTATTATTATGGGACTACTATATATAGACAGACTTACTTCAGGTTTTTATAAACTACTAGTCTGAGAACCTCAGCTTCTATGTCAACACATAGAACAATGAGACAGCGAACTAGATCAGGCGACATATGTATTCATCATGGCTGTGCCTCAAATGGCATCCTATTCGTCTAAGGTAGTGCACTACTTTACACCAGGGTCCCATAGTGTTTTGTTCTCAAAGAAGTGCACTATACATATATAGGGAATAGGGTGTAAAATTTTGGGACGCAGCCTCAGATTGACATGTCTGCGGGAGAGGACTGGACCCTGATGTATGTTGATGACAGACCACAACAGTTGAGTTGATTGGACTCCACACAGATTACCGTACAGTCTTGGCACCAAGACGGGGGGAGGGGGACGGGGGTAGGACAAGGTTTTGGTTTCTCTTCTCAGACTAAATGATAGGCTGGAGGAGACTGTGGGTCCTGGGGGAGACACGGAGAATAGACTGTCAGGGGCCACTTAATTACCTGCAACAGTGGGAGGAAATAAAGGGGTTTGGCTGGAGTTGGAGAGAGAGAGGGGAGAGGAGAGGAGAGGAGAGGAGAGGAGAGGAGAGGAGAGGAGAGGAGAGGAGAGGAGAGAGCTATATGGACCAGGACTGGGTCATCAGGACTATATGGACCAGGACTGGGTCATCTGGACTATATGGACCAGGACTGGGTCATCAGGACTGGGTCATCAGGACTATATGGACCAGGACTGGGTCATCAGGACCGGGTCATCAGGACTATATGGATCAGGACTGGGTCATCAGGACTATATGGATCAGGACTGGGTCATCAGGACTATATGGATCAGGACTGGGTCTTCAGGACTGGGTCATCAGGACTATATGGATCAGGACTGGGTCATCATGACAGGGTCATCAGGCCTGGGTCATCAGGACTGGGTCATCAGGACTGGGTCATCAGGACTGAGTCATCAGGAATATATGGATCAGGACTGGGTCATCAGGACTGGGTCATCAGGACTATATGGATCAGGACTGGGTCATCAGGACTGGGTCATCAGGACTATATGGATCAGGACTGGGTCATTATGACAGGGTCATCAGGACTGAGTCATCAGGAATATATGGATCAGGACTGGGTCTTCAGGACTGGTTCATCAGGACTATATGGATCAGGACTGGGTCATCATGACAGGGTCGTCAGGACTATATGGATCAGGACTGGGTCATCAGGACTATATGGACCAGGACTGGGTCATCAGGACTATATGGACCAGGACTGGGTCTTCAGGGCTATATGGACCAGGACTGGGTCATCAGGACTACATGGATCAGGACTGGGTCATCAGGACTGGGTCATCAGGCCTGGGTCATCAGGACTATATGGATCAGGACTGGGTCATCTGGACTGGGTCATCAGGACTGGGTCATCAGGACTATATGGACCAGGACTGGGTCATCAGGACTATAAGTATCAGGACTGGGTCATCTCGACTGTATGGACCAGGACTGGGTCATCAGGACTGGGTCATCAGGACTATATGGATCAGGACTGGGTCATCTGGACTGGGTCATCAGGACTGGTTCATCAGGACTCTATGGACCAGGACTGGTTCATCAGGACTATATGGACCAGGACTGGGTCATCAGGACTATATGGACCAGGACTGGATCATCAGGACTATATGGACCAGGACTGGGTCATCAGGACTATGTCTTCTGCCTGTTAACCATCGTCTTGATAACAGACTCTTTGATAAAAGACAGAAAACACTGTTTTTCACTGACATGTTTATCCTTACCGAGTGAACTGACTAGGAATCACTCTGGGCCCTGATTAGTCTATCACAAGGACCCAGTTTGTCCTGGTCAGAATACGTGTCAGGAGAAAATCCCGGCCTACTTGCTTGGCCCTACGGTGTTTCATATGGAATCAGAGAGCTGCTGGTACCTGCTCTACATTTAACATGTTACCTTACAGAGATTCATGTTTCAGAACCAGTATTCTATAGCAGGTACTGGATCTCAGGCAGTAGAACATTACAGATACCGTACTGGTTAGACCTGGCTCTATTGCCTGTGTCCTGGTTCTACTGCCTGGGTCCTGGTTCTACTGCCTGTGTCCTGGTTCTACTGCCTGTGTCCTGGTTCTACTGCCTGTGTCCTGGTTCTAATGAAGGATCCTGGTTCTACTGCCTGTGTCCTGGTTCTAATGAAGGATTCTGGTTCTACTGCCTGTGTCCTGGTTCTACTGCCTGTGTCCAGGTTCTACTGCCTGTGTCCAGGTTCTATTTGAAGGACCTTTTTCACTTCAACTACTGCCTTTGTCCTGGTTCTACTGCCTGTGTCCTGGTTCTACTGCCTGTGTCCAGGTTCTACTGCCTGTGTCCTGGTTCTATTGAAGGATCCTGGTTCACTTCAACTACTGCCTTTGTCCTGGTTCTACTGCCTGTGTCCTGGTTCTACTGCCTGTGTCCTGGTTCTACTGCCTGTGTCCAGGTTCTACTGCCTGTGTCCTGGTTCTATTGAAGGATCCTGGTTCACTTCAACTACTGCCTTTGTCCTGGTTCTACTGCCTGTGTCCTGGTTCTACTGCCTTTGTCCTGGTTCCACTGCCTGTGTCCTGGTTCTACTGCCTGTGTCCTGGATCTAATTAAGTACCTGGTTCACAACAACCACTGCCTGTGTCCTGATTCTACTGCCTGTGTCCTAGTTCCACTGCCTGTGTCCTGGTTTGACTGCCTGTGTCTTCTAATAAAGACAATTTGTGGCCTCCATTATTCTAAAATGGAAGAAGTTTGGAACCACCAAGACTCTTCCTAGAGCTGGCTGCCTGGCCAAACTGAGCAACCGGGGGAGAAGGTCCTTGGTCAATGGAGGTGACCAAGAACCCGATGGTCACTCTGACAGAGTTCCAGAGTTCCTCTGTGGAGATGGGAGAACCTTCCAGAAGGACAACCATCTCTGCAGCACTCCACCAATCAGGCCTTTATGGTAGAGTGGCCAGATGGAAGCCACTCCTCAGTAAAAGGCACATGACATCCCGCTTGGAGTTGGCCAAAAGACACCTAAAGGAATCCCAGACCACGAGAAACAGTATTCTCTGCTCTGATGAAACCAAGATTGAACTCTTTGTTCTGAATGCCAAGCGTCACGTCTGGAGGAAACCTGACACCATCCCTACGGTGAAACATTGGGGCCCCTCAGGGTTGGGTGCTTGGTCCCCTCCTGTACTAGGAGAAATAGATATCATTGAGGCAGTTTTAAATGACACACATAGTGTCAAAAATATAAATAAAAACCAACCAAATAAAGCATTTCACTGTAAGGTCTACTACACCTGTTGTATTCAGCATTTCACTGTGAGGTCTACTACACCTGTTGTATTCAGCATTTCACTGTGAGGTCTACTACACCTGTTGTATTCAGCATTTCACTGTAAGGTCTACTACACCTGTTGTATTCAGCATTTCACTGT
>NC_048590.1:3556959-3564459 GCF_013265735.2 Oncorhynchus mykiss | reverse complement strand
CATCTCCAACCATCCCTCCCTCCACCCCTCTCCCTTTCTTCTTCCCTCCCTCCCTCCCTCCCTCCCTCCCTCCCTCCCTCCCTCCCTTGTACTTCACAGTGTTCTCTGTGTGTAATTACTGTGTTGATGAGACCTCTCGGGATCATTCTGCTGCTGAGTGTTTACTGGAGGAGAGAAGAAAAGAGCAGAGTTTCTATTCATGAGTGAAAGTGTTTTTCTACAGATCAGGAGATATGTATCTGACCCAATGAACAGCTAGCTATCTTATACATAGCCAGGGAGCCAGGGACCATTCAACAGGTCATCCCCATCTCTATCTCCACTCCAAGACACAGTTCATCTCTATCTCCACTCCTAGACACAGTTCATCTCTATCTCCACTCCTAGACACAGTTCATCTCTATCTCCACTCGTAGACACAGTTTGTCTCTATCTCCACTCCTAGACACAGTTCATCTCTATCTCCACTCCAAGACACAGTTCATCTCTATCTCCACTCCTAGACACAGTTCATCTCTATCTCCACTCCTAGACACAGTTCATCTCTATCTCCACTCCTAGACACAGTTCATCTCTATCTCCACTCCTAGACACAGTTCATCTCTATCTCCACTCCTAGACACAGTTCATCTCTATCTCCACTCCTAGACACAGTTCATCTCTATCTCCACTCCTAGACACAGTTCATCTCTATATCCACTCCTAGACACAGTTCATCTCTATCTCCACTCCTAGACACAGTTAAAACGTCTTTGGGACTGGGGTACAGTATTGAGTAGCTTAGATGAATAAGGTGCCCAGAGTAAACTGCCTGCTAGTCAGGCCCAAAAGCTAGAATATGCATATAATTAGTGGTATTGGTTATCAAACTCTGAAGTTTCTAAAACTGTTTGAATAATGTCTGTGAGTATAACATAACTCATATGGCAGGCAAAAACCTGAGAAGAAGTCCAAACCAGGAAGTGGGAAATCTTAGGTTTGTAGTTTTTCAAGTGATTGCCTATCCAATATACCGTGTCTATGGGGTCATATTCCTTCAGGCTTCTACTACTGTTTGAATCAGGGGTCTGGCAGAATGCCATTAGTTTAGACACGTCCGTGAGAGTGAGTTCTGTTCCCTTTCATTTCTAAAGACAAAGGAATTGTCCAGTTGGAATATTATTTAAGATTTATGATAAAAAAAACATCCTAAAGATTGATTATATACATCGTTTGACATGTTTCTACAAACTGTAACGGAACTGTTTTAACTTTTCGTCTGAACTTAGAGCGCCTTGTGAATTTGGATTTGTGAACTAAACACGCAAACAAAAAGGAGGTATTTAGACATAAATGATGGACTTTATCGAACAAAACAAACATTTATTGTGGAACTGGGATTCCTGGGAGTGCATTCCGATGAAGATCATCAAAGGTAAGTGAATATTCATAACACTATTTCTGAGTTTTGTGACACCTCTCCTTGGTTGGAAAATGGCTGTAGGTTTTTCTGTGGCTAGGCACTGAACTAACATAATTGCATGGTGTGCTTTTACCATAAAACTTTTGTAAAATCTGACACAGTGGTTAGGGGGCGCTAGGGGGGGGGTGCTATTAAAATTTTGGGATGAAAAACGTTCCCATTTTAAACAAGATATTTTGTCACGAAAAGATGCTCGACTATGCATATAATTGACAGCTTTGGATAGAAAACACTCTGACGTTTCCAAAAATGCAAAGATATTGTCTGTGAGTGCCACAGAACTGATGTTACAGAAAAAACCCAGATAAAAATCCAACCAGGAAGTGCCGCATTTTTTGAAACCGCCTCATGCCAATGATTCCTTATATGGCTGTGAATGAGCTACGATTGAGCTTACGTTTTCCACGTATTCCTCAAGGTGTCTACAGCATTGTGACGTCTTTGTACGCATTTCCCTTGAAGAATGGCCGTAAGGGACCATATATAGCAAGTGGTCACATGGTGTCTCCCGCAGCAAATCTTGCGTAAAATACTGAGGTAGCCATTTTTCCAATCGCTTCTTATGAGAAACCAATTGCCTCGACGGATATATTATCGAATATATATGTTAAAAACACCTTGAAGATGGATCCTAAACAACGTTTGCCGTGTTTCTGTCGATATTATGGAGCTAATTTTGAAAAAAGTTTGGCGTTGTAGTGGTAGCATTTTCCGGTCGATTTCTCAGCCAAGCATGATGAACAAATGGGAGCTATTTCGCCTACAAAAATAATATTTTTGGAAAAAAGGAACATTTGCTATCTAACTGGGAGTCTCCTGTGTGAAAGCATCCGAAGTTCTTCAAAGGTAAATTATTTAATTTGGTTGCTTTTCTTATTTTTGGGAAAATGTTGCCAGCTGCCAGCAGAGCCTAGCATAGCATTATGCCATGATAAACTTACACAAATGCTTGTCTAGCGTTGGCTGTATAACGCATATTTTGAACATCTGAGATGACAAAAGGCTAAGCTTGTGTTTGAATATATTTCATTTGCGATTTTCATGAATAGGAAAAGTTTCTAGGGGTATTCATGTCCGCTGCGTTATGCTAATTCGTCTGAGGCGACGATTACGCTCCTGGATACGGGATTGCTCGCAAGAAGTTAAGGAGAAGTTTCTTTAATTGTGTGTTCAACACTTGTATCTTTCATCAATGTTTATGAGTATAAGTATATATATTATATTATATACTATATAATATATATATATATATTATAAGTATTTCTGTAATTTGATGTGGCTCTCTGCACTTTCACCGGATGTCTGTTTGAGACAATGCATTTCTGAACATAACGCACCAATTTCAAATGAGGCTTTTGGACATAAAGATTCACTTTATCGAACAAAACACATATTTACTGTCTAACATGGAGTCCTGGGAGTGCCATCCGGTGAAGATCATCAAAGGTTAGTGATTCATTTTAACGTTACTTCTGTCTTTTGTGACACCTCTCCTTCTTTGGAAAATGGCTGTATGTTTTTCGGTGGCTTGGCGCTGACCTAACATAATTGCAAGGTATGCTTTTGCCTTAAAGCCTTTTTGAAATCAGACACTGTGGCTGAATTAACGGGAAGATTATCTTTAAAATGGTGTATAATACTTGTATGTTTGAGGAATTATAATTATAATATTTCTGTTGTTTTGAATTTGGCGCCCTGTAATGTCATTGGCTGTTGGCGAGGTGGGACGCTACCGTCCCACCTATCCCAGAGAAGTTCATCAACAGCTCCACTCCAAGATACAGCTCATCTCCAGGTCCAGTCCTGTGTGTTTTACCTCTCTGATACTGAAGTGCCCCAACCCCTCCTAAAGAACCCCGTTCCTGGCCTTTTCACACTCTTTCTCTCTCTGTCTTTCTGTTTCACTCTCCTCTCTCTCTCTTCCTCACATTTAATCACTCTCACTTGAATTTTTCTCTTTCTCACTCTCCTCTATCTCTCCCTCATCTCCCTCTCTTGCCAACTTCCTCCCTGTTTGAAAACAGAACAAACCCCCACGCCTTTCTCCATCCTCCCTCCTCTATACCCCCTCCCCAATTCCCCCTCCCCCCTACTCTCTCTCCCCCCAGCTGTGATTGTAGCCAGATGTTAACATTGACTGAGTCGGTTGTTAGCACAGTGCTAGAGATGTGGCATTTGGACCTGATTTGGCCAAGTCCTGTTCAACACACACACACACAAACACACACACACACACACACACACACACACACACACACACACACACACACACACACACACACACACACACACACAGCACACATAAAACACACACACACACACACACAGCAAACCACAATAACACAGCAAAGCAAACACACAGAGGGGAACAACCAGGTCAAACCACCTCATCTATTATCATCTCCTCTTCATCAACCACCTCATCTATTATCATATCCTCTTCATCAATCACCTCATCTATTATCAACTCCTCTTCATCAACAGCCTCATCTATTATCGTCTCCTCTTCATCAACCACCTCATCTATTATCAGCTTCTTCTTCATCAACCACCTCATCTATTATCATCTTCCTCTTCATCAACCACCTCATCTATTATCATCTCCTCTTTATCAACCAGGTCAAACCACCTCATCTATTATCATCTCCTCTTCATTAACCAGGTCAAACCACCTCATCAATTATCAGCTTCCTCTTCATCAACCACCTCATCTATTATCATCTCCTCTTCATCAACCACCTCATCAATTATCAACTCCTCTTCATCAACCACCTCATCTATTATCATATCCTCTTCATCAACCACCTCATCTATTATCATCTCCTCTTCATCAACCACCTCATCTATTATCATCTCCTCTTCATCAACCAGGTCATCTTTTATCATCTTCCACTTCATCAACCAGGTCATCTATTATCATCTCCTCTTCATCAACCAGGTCATCTATTATCATCTCCTCTTCATCAACCAGGTCATCTATTATCATCTTCCACTTCATCAACCAGGTCATCTATTATCATCTTCCACTTCATCAACCAGGTCATCTATTATCATCTCCTCTTCATCAACCAGGTCATCTATTATCATCTCCTCTTCATCAACCAGGTCATCTATTATCATCTCCTCTTCATCAACCAGGTCATCTATTATCATCTCCTCTTCATCAACCAGGTCATCTATTATCATCTCCTCTTCATCAACCAGGTCATCTATTATCATCTCCTCTTCATCAACCAGGTCATCTATTATCATCTCCTCTTCATCAACCAGGTCATCTATTATCATCTCCTCTTCATCAACCAGGTCATCTATTATCATCTCCTCTTCATCAACCAGGTCATCTATTATCATCTCCTCTTCATCAACCAGGTCATCTATTATCATCTCCTCTTCATCAACCAGGTCATCTTTTATCATCTTCCACTTCATCAACCAGGTCATCTATTATCATCTCCTCTTCATCAACCAGGTCATCTATTATCATCTCCTCTTCATCAACCAGGTCATCTATTATCATCTCCTCTTCATCAACCAGGTCATCTATTATCATCTCCTCTTCATCAACCAGGTCATCTATTA
The DNA here is from genome assembly GCF_013265735.2 of Oncorhynchus mykiss. Taxonomy (NCBI): domain Eukaryota; kingdom Metazoa; phylum Chordata; class Actinopteri; order Salmoniformes; family Salmonidae; genus Oncorhynchus; species Oncorhynchus mykiss. The sequence goes on along the minus strand of NC_048590.1, from coordinate 3,559,418 downwards.
TCATCTCCTCTTCATCAACCAGGTCATCTATTATCATCTCCTCTTCATCAACCAGGTCATCTATTATCATCTCCTCTTCATCAACCAGGTCATCTATTATCATCTCCTCTTCATCAACCAGGTCATCTATTATCATCTCCTCTTCATCAACCAGGTCATCTATTATCATCTCCTCTTCATCAACCAGGTCATCTATTATCATCTCCTCTTCATCAACCAGGTCATCTATTATCATCTCCTCTTCATCAACCAGGTCATCTATTATCATCTCCTCTTCATCAACCAGGTCATCTATTATCATCTTCCTCTTCATCAACCAGGTCATCTATTATCATCTCCTCTTCATCAACCAGGTCATCTATTATCATCTCCTCTTCATCAACCAGGTCATCTATTATCATCTCCTCTTCATCAACCAGGTCATCTATTATCATCTTCCACTTCATCAACCAGGTCATCTTTTATCATCTTCCACTTCATCAACCAGGTCATCTATTATCATCTCCTCTTCATCAACCAGGTCATCTATTATCATCTCCTCTTCATCAACCAGGTCATCTATTATCATCTCCTCTTCATCAACCAGGTCATCTATTATCATCTCCTCTTCATCAACCAGGTCATCTATTATCATCTCCTCTTCATCAACCAGGTCATCTATTATCATCTCCTCTTCATCAACCAGGTCATCTATTATCATCTCCTCTTCATCAACCAGGTCATCTATTATCATCTCCTCTTCATCAACCAGGTCATCTATTATCATCTCCTCTTCATCAACCAGGTCATCTATTATCATCTCCTATTCTTCGCAATTATTCTACTATGTATAATTTATTTTTTCCCTGCGTTGCAACAGGGTGATCAAATTAAGATCCTGCATCCTCCTGTCATTAAGGAAATCCATTTCTATGTGTGTGTGATGTAAATGTACAAACACACATCTGATCACATCCTGGTACCCATCAGTTAAACCACACACATACACTGTGTGAACACCTGCTCTTGCCATGACACAGACCGACCAGGTGAGTCCAGTCCAGGTGGAAGCTCTGATCCCTTATTGATGTGACATGTTTATATCCACTTCAAATCAGTGTAGATGAAGAAGGGGAGGAAACGGGTTGTTTGGGACAATTGAGACGTGGATTGTGTATGTGTGCCATTCGGAGGATGAATGGGCAAATCACATCAAATCAAATGTATTTATATAGCCCTTTGTACATCAGCTGATATCTCAAAGTGCTGTACAGAAACCCAGCCTAAAACCCCAAACAGCAAGCAATGCAGGTGTAGAAGCACGACAAAAGATGTACGTGCCTTTGAACAGGGTATGGTAGTAGGGGCCTTTGAACAGGGGTAGGGTAGTAGGGGCCTTTGAACAGGGGTAGGGTAGTAGGAGCCTTTGAATAGGGTAGTAGGAGCCTTTGAACAGGGTATGGTAGTAGGTGCCTTTGAACAGGGTAGTAGGTGTCTTTGAACAGGGTATGGTAGTAGGGGCCTTTGAACAGGGTAGTAGGGGCCTTTGAACAGGGTAGTAGGTGCCTTTGAACAGGGTCTGGTAGTAGGTGCCTTTGAACAGGGTAGTAGGTGTCTTTGAACAGGGTATGATAGTAGGTGCCTTTGAACAGGGTAGTAGGTGTCTTTGAACAGGGTATGGTAGTAGGTGCCTTTGAACAGGGTATGGTAGTAGGTGCCTTTGAACAGGGTCTGGTAGTAGGTGTCTTTGAACGGGGGTATGGTAGTAGGTGCCTTTGAACAGGGTATGGTAGTAGGTGCCTTTGAACGGGGTATGGTAGTAGGTGTCTTTGAACAGGGGTATGGTAGTAGGTGTCTTTGAACAGGGTATGGTAGTAGGTGCCTTTGAACAGGGTATGGTAGTAGTTGCCTTTGAACAGGGGTATGGTCAGGGGTATGGTAGTAGGTGCCTTTGAACTGGGTATGGTAGTAGGGGCCTTTGAACGGGGTATGGTAGTAGGTGTCTTTGAACAGGGGTATGGTAGTAGGTGCCTTTGAACAGGGGTATGGTAGTAGGTGCCTTTGAACGGGGTATGGTAGTAGGTGCCTTTGAACGGGGTATGGTAGTAGGTGTCTTTGAACAGGGGTATGGTAGTAGGTGTCTTTGAACAGGGTATGGTAGTAGGTGCCTTTGAACAGGGTATGGTAGTAGTTGCCTTTGAACAGGGGTATGGTCAGGGGTATGGTAGTAGGTGCCTTTGAACTGGGTATGGTAGTAGGGGCCTTTGAACCGGGAATGGTAGTAGGTGCCTTTGAACAGGGTCTGATAGTAGGTGCCTTTGAACAGGGTATGGTAGTAGGTACCTTTGAACAGGGTCTGGTAGTAGGTGCCTTTGAACAGGGTAGTAGGGGCCTTTGAACAGGGGTATGGTAGTAGGTGCCTTTGAACGGGGTATGGTAGTAGGTGCCTTTGAACAGGGTATGGTAATAGGTGCCTTTGA
>NC_048590.1:3526959-3551959 GCF_013265735.2 Oncorhynchus mykiss | reverse complement strand
TCACCATCATGACCCAGTCAGTATCAACACAGTGATCCTGTCTCACCAACATAGTGATCCTGTCTCATCAACACAGTGATCCTGTCTCACCAACACAGTGATCCTGTCTCACCATCATGACCCAGTCAGTATCAACACAGTGATCCTGTCTCGCCATCATGACCCAGTCAGTATCAACACAGTGATCCTGTCTCATCAACACAGTGATCCTGTCTCACCATCATGACCCAGTCAGTATCAACACAGTGATCCTGTCTCGCCATCATGACCCAGTCAGTATCAACACAGTGATCCTGTCTCGCCATCATGACCCAGTCAGTATCAACACAGTGATCCTGTCTCATCAACACAGTGATCCTGTCTCACCATCATGACCCAGTCAGTATCAACACAGTGATCCTGTCTCGCCATCATGACCCAGTCAGTATCAACACAGTGATCCTGTCTCATCAACTCAGTGATCCTGTCTGACCAACACAGTGATCCTGTCTCACCAACACAGTGATACTGTCTCACCAACACAGTGATCCTGTCTCACAAACACAGTGATCCTGTCTCACCAACACAGTGATACTGTCTCACCAACACAGAGATCCTGTCTCACAAACACAGTGATCCTGTCTCAGCATCATGACCCAGTCAGTATCAACACAGTGATCCTGTCTCACCAACACAGTGATCCTGTCTCACCATCATGACCCAGTCAGTATCAACACAGTGATCCTGTCTCACCACTAAGACCGAGTCAGTACCAACACAGTGATCCTGTCTCATCAACACAGTGATCCTGTCTCATCAACACAGTGATCCTGTCTCATCAACACAGTGATCCTGTCTCATCAACACAGTGATCCTGTCTCATTAACACAGTGATCCTGTCTCACCAACACAGTGATCCTGTCTCACCAACACAGTGATCCTGTCTCATTAACACAGTGAACCTGTCTCACCAACACAGTGATCCTGTCTCATCAACACAGTGATCCTGTCTCATCAACACAGTGATCCTGTCTCACCAACACAGTGATCCTGTCTCATCAACACAGTGATCCTGTCTCTAAACAACAACACAAGATACTTTTCTACTTCTAATCCACCTCAACTCTGAACGTGTGTGTGTGTGTGTGTGTGTGTGTGTGTGTGTGTGTGTGTGTGTGTGTGTGTGTGTGTGTGTGTTCGTGCTCCTAGGTGGGTAGGTTAGGAGATTGCTGAAAGAGAGGCTCTGTGATTTGAGACAGGTGGATAATATGTGGATTACGATTCAACCCACAGTCTGGAGTGGATGGGTGGGACTGGGGAGAGACAATGGAGATTATCCACACACACACACACACGCACGCACGCACGCACGCACACACACACACACACACACCCTTCTCCTCGCCACAGACTTAGTAGTACATTGTGAAACGTAGTGATTCCTCGAGCTCAGCCCACCGTACCAGACATAACAGTGTTGCCATGACACCGGGGCGTCTGAATGGAGATCTAGGGATTTTTTCCTTCTAGATTAAAGGTTATCTCTGAATTATGAAGATCATTTACCTCAGATTAAAATACCTTGAACCGTGGGCAGGTTCAGTCCAACATACCCACGTCAGTAGTCTGAAACACCTCTTGGCTGACAGAGTAGCTACAGTCCAGTAGTCTGTAAACACCTCTACGCTGACAGAGTAGCTACAGTCCAGTAGTCTGTAAACACCTCTATGCTGACAGAGTAGCTACAGTCCAGTAGTCTGGAAACACCTCTATGCTGACAGACTAGCTACAGTCCAGTAGTCTGTAAACACCTCTATGCTGACAGAGTAGCTACAGTCCAGTAGTCTGTAAACACCTCTATGCTGACAGAGTAGCTACAGTCCAGTAGTCTGTAAACACCTCTATGCTGACAGAGTAGCTACAGTCCAGTAGTCTGTAAAGACCTCTTGGCTGACAGAGTAGCTACAGTCCAGTAGTCTGTAAACACCTCTATGCTGACAGAGTAGCTACAGTCCAGTAGTCTGTAAACACCTCTATGCTGACAGAGTAGCTACAGTCCAGTAGTCTGTAAACACCTCTATGCTGACAGAGTAGCTACAGTCCAGTAGTCTGTAAACACCTCTATGCTGACAGAGTAGCTACAGTCCAGTAGTCTGTAAACACCTCTACGCTGACAGAGTAGCTACAGTCCAGTAGTCTGTAAACACCTCTATGCTGACAGAGTAGCTACAGTCCAGTAGTCTGTAAACACCTCTACGCTGACAGAGTAGCCACAGTCCAGTAGTCTGTAAAGACCTCTTGGCTGACAGAGTAGCTACAGTCCAGTAGTCTGTAAACACCTCTATGCTGACAGAGTAGCTACAGTCCAGTAGTCTGTAAACACCTCTACGCTGACAGAGTAGCTACAGTCCAGTAGTCTGTAAACACCTCTATGCTGACAGAGTAGCTACAGTCCAGTAGTCTGTAAACACCTCTATGCTGACAGAGTAGCTACAGTCCAGTAGTCTGTAAACACCTCTACGCTGACAGAGTAGCTACAGTCCAGTAGTCTGTAAACACCTCTACGCTGACAGAGTAGCTACAGTCCAGTAGTCTGTAAACACCTCTATGCTGACAGAGTAGCTACAGTCCAGTAGTCTGTAAAGACCTCTTGGCTGACAGAGTAGCTACAGTCCAGTAGTCTGTAAACACCTCTTGGCTGACAGAGTAGCTACAGTCCAGTAGTCTGTAAACACCTCTATGCTGACAGAGTAGCCACAGTCCAGTAGTCTGGAAACACCTCTACGCTGACAGAGTAGCTACAGTCCAGTAGTCTGTAAACACCTCTACGCTGACAGAGTAGCTACAGTCCAGTAGTCTGTAAACACCTCTATGCTGACAGAGTAGCTACAGTCCAGTAGTCTGTAAACACCTCTACGCTGACAGAGTAGCTACAGTCCAGTAGTCTGTAAACACCTCTATGCTGACAGAGTAGCTACAGTCCAGTAGTCTGTAAACACCTCTACGCTGACAGAGTAGCCACAGTCCAGTAGTCTGTAAAGACCTCTTGGCTGACAGAGTAGCTACAGTCCAGTAGTCTGTAAACACCTCTATGCTGACAGAGTAGCTACAGTCCAGTAGTCTGTAAACACCTCTACGCTGACAGAGTAGCTACAGTCCAGTAGTCTGTAAACACCTCTATGCTGACAGAGTAGCTACAGTCCAGTAGTCTGTAAACACCTCTATGCTGACAGAGTAGCTACAGTCCAGTAGTCTGTAAACACCTCTACGCTGACAGAGTAGCTACAGTCCAGTAGTCTGTAAACACCTCTACGCTGACAGAGTAGCTACAGTCCAGTAGTCTGTAAACACCTCTATGCTGACAGAGTAGCTACAGTCCAGTAGTCTGTAAAGACCTCTTGGCTGACAGAGTAGCTACAGTCCAGTAGTCTGTAAACACCTCTTGGCTGACAGAGTAGCTACAGTCCAGTAGTCTGTAAACACCTCTATGCTGACAGAGTAGCCACAGTCCAGTAGTCTGGAAACACCTCTACGCTGACAGAGTAGCTACAGTCCAGTAGTCTGTAAACACCTCTATGCTGACAGAGTAGCTACAGTCCAGTAGTCTGTAAAGACCTCTTGGCTGACAGAGTAGCTACAGTCCAGTAGTCTGTAAACACCTCTATGCTGACAGAGTAGCCACAGTCCAGTAGTCTGTAAAGACCTCTTGGCTGACAGAGTAGCTACAGTCCAGTAGTCTGTAAACACCTCTACGCTGACAGAGTAGCTACAGTCCAGTAGTCTGTAAAGACCTCTTGGCTGACAGAGTAGCTACAGTCCAGTAGTCTGTAAACACCTCTATGCTGACAGAGTAGCTACAGTCCAGTAGTCTGTAAAGACCTCTTGGCCAATCATATCCACACCATGCCTGGTTAATCATGTTCTAACCAATCATATCCACACCATGCCTGGTTAATCGTGTTCTGACCAATCATATCCACACCTTGCCTGGTTAATCATGTTCTGACCAATCATATTCACACCATGCCTGGTTAATCGTGTTCTGACCAATCATATCACACCATGCCTGGTTAATCGTGTTCTGACCAATCATATCCACACCATGCCTGGTTAATCGTGTTCTGACCAATCATATCACACCATGTCTGGTTAATCGTGTTCTGACCAATCATATCACACCATATCAGCAATCTCCTAACCTACCCACCTAGGAGCACGAACACACACACACACACACACACACACACACACACACTCACCATGGGGACCAGAACACACACACACACACACACACACACACACACACACACACACACACACACACACACACACACACACACACACACACACACACACACACCATGGGGCCCAGAACACACACACACACACACACACACACACACCATGGGGACCAGAACACACACACACACACACACACACACACACACACACACACACACACACACACACACACACACACCATGGGGACCAGAACACACACACACACACACACACACACACACACACACCCACACACACACACACACACACACACACACACACCATGGGGACCAGAACACACACACACACACACACACACACACACACACACACACACACACACACACCATGGGGCCCAGAACAGCTGAACACAGAGCTGTTGCATCTTGCCAAATATTAAAGGAACACAGAAAAACAGACTAAGAGAGACGACAACCATCATGGGACTTTGTGGCCGCAGAGGAACAAGCAATTTGTCCCGAAGTCAGAGCCTGGAATATTTATTGTGTTGTTTCATCATTCTTCAACCTCGGCTGTGTCCTGATTGGCACCATAGTTATTATTTAGTGAACCCCTCCTCGGCTGTGTGCCGATTGGCACCATAGTCATTATTTAGTGAACCCCTCCTCGGCTGTGTCCCGATTGGCACCATAGTCATTATTTAGTGAACCCCTCCTCTCCTCCTCGGCTGTGTCCCGATTGGCACCATAGTCATTATTTAGTGATCCCCTCCTCTCCTCCTCGATGTCCTCTTGTTTAATTAAGCAGACCGTCTAATACGTCAACTGGAGCATCTCAAACAAGCCAAGAATTACAACCATTGAGTCTATGGAGCTTCAGCTTTGGGGAAGACGTAAACTAATTCAGAACAGAAATGTATTCTGTTGCAGAAAAGATAATCAACATAGAGGGTTGGTGCTGAGAGCACACTTCCTGTTAATCAACATAGAGCTGGTGCTGAGAGCACACTTCCTGTTAATCAACATAGAGGGTTGGTGATGACAGCACACTTCCTGTTAATCAATATAGAGGGTTGGTGATGACAGCACACTTCCTGTTAATCAACATAGAGTGTTGGTCCTGACAGCACACTTCCTGTTAATCAACATAGAGTGTTGGTGATGACAGCACACTTCCTGTTAATCAATATAGAGGGTTGGTGCTGAGAGCACACGTCCTGTTAATCAACATAGAGTGTTGGTGATGACAGCACACTTCCTGTTAATCAATATAGAGGGTTGGTGCTGAGAGCACACTTCCTGTTAATCAACATAGAGCTGGTGCTGAGAGCACACTTCCTGTTAATCAACATAGAGTGTTGGTCCTGACAGCACACTTCCTGTTAATCAACATAGAGTGTTGGTGATGACAGCACACTTCCTGTTAATCAATATAGAGGGTTAGTGCTGAGAGCACACTTCCTGTTAATCAACATAGAGTGTTGGTGCTGACAGCACACTTCCTGTTAATCAATATAGAGGGTTGGTGCTGAGAGCACACTTCCTGTTAATCAACATAGAGCTGGTGCTGAGAGCACACTTCCTGTTAATCAACATAGAGGGTTGGTGATGACAGCACACTTCCTGTTAATCAATATAGAGGGTTGGTGATGACAGCACACTTCCTGTTAATCAACATAGAGTGTTGGTCCTGACAGCACACTTCCTGTTAATCAACATAGAGTGTTGGTGATGACAGCACACTTCCTGTTAATCAATATAGAGGGTTAGTGCTGAGAGCACACTTCCTGTTAATCAACATAGAGTGTTGGTGCTGACAGCACACTTCCTGTTAATCAATATAGAGGGTTGGTGCTGAGAGCACACTTCCTGTTAATCAACATAGAGCTGGTGCTGAGAGCACACTTCCTGTTAATCAACATAGAGGGTTGGTGATGACAGCACACTTCCTGTTAATCAATATAGAGGGTTGGTGATGACAGCACACTTCCTGTTAATCAACATAGAGTGTTGGTCCTGACAGCACACTTCCTGTTAATCAACATAGAGTGTTGGTGATGACAGCACACTTCCTGTTAATCAACATAGAGTGTTGGTGCTGACAGCACACTTCCTGTTAATCAACATAGAGTGTTGGTGATGACAGCACACTTCCTGTTAATCAACATAGAGTGTTGGTGCTGAGAGCACACTTCCTGTTAATCAACATAGAGTGTTGGTGCTGACAGCACACTTCCTGTTAATCAACATAGAGTGTTGGTGCTGACAGCACACTTCCTGTTAATCAACATAGAGTGTTGGTGATGACAGCACACTTCCTGTTAATCAACATAGAGTGTTGGTGCTGAGAGCACACAACCTGTTAATCAACATAGAGTGTTGGTGCTGACAGCACACTTCCTGTTAATCAACATAGAGTGTTGGTGATGACAGCACACTTCCTGTTAATCAACATAGAGTGTTGGTGCTGAGAGCACACAACCTGTTAATCAACATAGAGTGTTGGTGCTGACAGCACACTTCCTGTTAATCAACATAGAGTGTTGGTGCTGACAGCACACTTCCTGTTAATCAAAATAGAGTGTTGGTGCTGACAGCACACTTCCTGTTAATCAAAATAGAGTGTTGGTGCTGACAGCACACTTCCTGTTAATCAACATAGAGTGTTGGTGCTGACAGCACACAACCTGTTGATGGTCACAGGGCTCTGGTCAAATAATATATTTATATATATAGGGAATAGAATGCAGAGAAATGCAGAGAAATTCAACAGATTTTCTTATCAGACGTCCCTAACAGGAAACCCTCTTCCATACACAACAAACTTGAGGGGGAATATTACGAGTGTGTTCAGTTTACAGGCCTTTCTGATCTGGTCATAGATGACAAACTCCCACGCTGCTTTTGTTGCCTGTTAGACAAACAGACTAATGTCAGATGATGCTTTCTCTCTGAAGAACCAATGACAAACGGCTCCGCTCCTCGAAAACATTGTTTTATATCCCACATAATGTGTCAATTAACTAGCTATCTGAGTGGGTGAATAAACACCAGACCACTAGGAGACTATTCACCACCACAGCTCTGTTGGGGTTCACCAATAGAGGGAGGGAGGGAGGGAGGGAGGGAGGGAGGGAGGGAGGGAGGGAGGGAGGGGGAGAGGGAGGGAGGGAGAGAGAGAGAGAGAGAGAGAGAGAGAGAGAGAGGGAGAGGGAGGGAGAGGGAGGGAGAGGGAGGGAGAGAGAGAGAGGGAGAGGGAGGGAGAGAGAGAGAGGGAGGGAGGGAGGGAGGGAGGGAGGGAGGGAGGGAGGGAGGGAGGGAGGGAGGGAGGGAGGGATGGTTGACGAGGACACCAAGTCAGAAAAAGAACAGCATACAGAACATTCCCTGTTCACACATCAATCAGGACCGGACCAAGCCACTAGAACAACACCCAGTGTTCTCCAGGGACCAGCCCGGTGGTTCTGAAGGCTGTTTCTGAAGGCTGTTTCTCTTTAACCTACGTAGTGCACTACTTGTGACCGAGGCCCTACGGGTGGATGGTCTATGGGTCCTGGTCTAATGTAGTGCACTACTTGTGATCGGGGCCCTACGGGTGGATGGTCTATGGGTCCTGGTCTAATGTAGTGCACTACTTGTGACCGGGACCCTACGGGTGGATGGTCTATGGGTCCTGGTCTAATGTAGTGCACTACTTGTGACCGGGGCCCTACGGGTGGATGGTCTATGGGTCCTGGTCTAACGTGCACTACAGTATAGGGAACAGGGTGCCATTTGGGAAACAGCACAATGTGGCATACCTCCACAATATACTAGATGGTTGATTGAACCTCATACCTCCACCATATACTAGATGGTTGATAGACCCTCATACCTCCACCGTATACTAGATGGTTGATAGACCCTCATACCTCCACCGTATATTAGATGGTTGATAGACCCTCATACCTCCACCGTATACTAGATGGTTGATAGACCCTCATACCTCCACCATATACTAGATGGTTGATAGACCCTCATACCTCCACCGTATACTAGATGGGTGATAGACCCTCATACCTCCACCGTATACTAGATGGTTGATAGACCCTCATACCTCCACCGTATACTAGATGGTTGATAGACCCTCATACCTCCACAATATACTAGATGGTTGATAGACCCTCATACCTCCACAATATACTAGATGGTTGATAGACCCTCATACCTCCACCGTATACTAGATGGTTGATTGAACCTCATACCTCCACAATATACTAGATGGTTGATTGAACCTCATACCTCCACAATATACTAGATGGTTGATAGACCCTCATACCTCCACAATATACTAGATGGTTGATAGACCCTCATACCTCCACCGTATACTAGATGGTTGATTGAACCTCATACCTCCACAATATACTAGATGGTTGATTGAACCTCATACCTCCACAATATACTAGATGGTTGATTGAACCTCATACCTCCACAATATACTAGATGGTTGATTGAACCTCATACCTCCACAATATACTAGATGGTTGATTGAACCTCATACCTCCACAATATACTAGATGGTTGATTGAACCTCATACCTCCACAATATACTAGATGGTTGATAGACCCTCATACCTCCACCGTATACTAGATGGTTGATAGACCCTCATACCTCCACAATATACTAGATGGTTGATAGACCCTCATACCTCCACCATATACTAGATGGGTGATAGACCGGACCACCAGCAGAGCATTGTGGCTGTGTTTTCTCCAAACGTTCCCAGCTCGCTCCTGGGGGGAAAGGGAAATATCAGACATTCTGTGGTCTGTGTCATCAAGGACGTACATCCAGACCCAACCAAGAGCTGAACACATCTTGGAAGAATAATGCTGAGAATGAGAGTGCAGTGTACTGTGTTCTGTTGGATGGTTCTGTTGTTAATGTGTGGTACTGTGTTCTGTTGGATGGTTCTGTTGTTTATGTGTGGTACTGTGTTCTGTTGGATGGTTCTGTTGTTAATGTGTGGTACTGTGTTCTGTTGGATGGTTCTGTTGTTTATGTGTGGTACTGTATTCTGTTGGATGGTTCTGTTGTTAATGTGTGGTACTGTGTTCTGTTGGATGGTTCTGTTGTTAATGTGTGGTACTGTGTTCTGTTGGATGGTTCTGTTGTTAATGTGTGGTACTGTGTTCTGTTGGATGGTTCTGTTGTTAATGTGTGGTACTGTGTTCTGTTGGATGGTTCTGTTGTTAATGTGTGGTACTGTGTTCTGTTGGATGGTTCTGTTGTTAATGTGTGGTACTGTGTTCTGTTGGATGGTTCTGTTGTTTATGTGTGGTACTGTGTTCTGTTGGATGGTTCTGTTGTTTATGTGTGGTACTGTGTTCTGTTGGATGGTTCTGTTGTTTATGTGTGGTACTGTGTTCTGTTGGATGGTTCTGTTGTTTATGTGTGGTACTGTGTTCTGTTGGATGGTTCTGTTGTTTATGTGTGGTACTGTGTTCTGTTGGATGGTTCTGTTGTTTATGTGTGGTACTGTGTTCTGTTGGATGGTTCTGTTGGATGGTTCTGTTGTTTATGTGTGGTACTGTGTTCTGTTGGATGGTTCCGTTGTTAATGTGTGGTACTGTGTTCTGTTGGATGGTTCTGTTGGATGGTTCCGTTGTTAATGTGTGGTACTGTGTTCTGTTGGATGGTTCTGTTGGATGGTTCCGTTGTTTATGTGTGGTACTGTATTCTGTTGGATGGTTCTGTTGTTTATGTGTGGTACTGTGTTCTGTTGGATGGTTCTGTTGTTTATGTGTGGTACTGTGTTCTGTTGGATGGTTCTGTTGTTTAAAAATACATTTAGATTAGTTTAACCCTTGTTTGGTTACTACATGATTCCATTTGTGTTATTGCAAAGTGTTGATGTCCTCATTATTATTCTACAATGTTGAAAATAGTGAAAAAATGTAATAAAAACCCTTGAATGAGTAGGCGTGTCCAGAACTTTAGACTGGGTACTCTATATACATTCATACAGATGCCTTTCATCTCACCTCAACAGGGGGTCCCAGCCCGTGTCCCCAGTTATTTCATGTATAGAAGTTAAGTTGTCGACACCTTAAAAGTTACATACCGCTCTGTAATGAACACGTTCGTTTTTAAAACACCTCCTAGAACCACACACTCACTGCAAGATAGTCCTGCCCCCTCCACTCTTCCTCTCCTCCACTCCAGGACACAGAGCCTATCTGATACAGTCTGGAATACGTGATTTGTCCTGCCACTCTGTCTCTCTCTCTGTGGTGTTGTTGTGTTGTCTATGTGTCCTGGGGTGGAATGAGGTGTGAGGAGGGGTGTGAGGTGGCTGGCTGACACTCCAGGACACACACAGACACTCAGACTAGAGGAGGAAACGGTGTGTTCCCTCCTGAGTTTCATCAGATTAGAGGAGGAAACGGTGTGTTCCCTCTGAGTTTCATCAGATTAGAGAAGGAAACGGTGTGTTCCCTCCTGAGTTTCATCAGATTAGAGGAGGAAACGGTGTGTTCCCTCTGAGTTAAACCAGATTAGAGGAGGAAACGGTGTGTTCCCTCCTGAATTACATCAGATTAGAGGAGGAAACGGTGTGTCCCTCCTGAATTACATCAGACTAGAGGAGGAAACGGTGGGTTCCCTCTGAGTTAAACCAGATTAGAGGAGGAAACGGTGTGTTCCCTCCTGAGTTTCATCAGATTAGAGGAGGAAACGGTGTGTTCCCTCCTGAGTTTCATCAGATTAGAGGAGGAAACGGTGTGTTCCCTCTGAGTTAAACCAGATTAGAGGAGGAAACGGTGGGTTCCCTCCTGAGTTAAACCAGATTAGAGGAGGAAACGATGTGTTCCCTCTGAGTTAAACCAGATTAGAGAAGGAAACGGTGTGTTCCCTCTGAGTTACATCAGACTAGAGGAGGAAACGGTGTGTTCCCTCCTGAGTTTCATCAGATTAGAGGAGGAAACGGTGTGTTCCCTCTGAGTTACATCAGATTAGAGGAGGAAACGGTGTGTTCCCTCCTGAGTTTCATCAGATTAGAGGAGGAAACGGTGTGTTCCCTCTGAGTTAAACCAGATTAGAGGAGGAAACGGTGTGTTCCCTCTGAGTTAAACCAGATTAGAGGAGGAAACGGTGTGTTCCCTCTGAGTTAAACCAGATTAGAGGAGGAAACGGTGTGTTCCCTCTGAGTTACATCAGACTAGAGAAGGAAACGGTGTGTTCCCTCCTGAGTTAAACCAGATTAGAGGAGGAAACGGTGTGTTCCCTCTGAGTTACATCAGATTAAAGAAGGAAACGGTGTGTCCCTCTGAGTTAAACCAGATTAGAGGAGGAAACGGTGTGTTCCCTCTGAGTTACATCAGACTAGAGAAGGAAACGGTGTGTTCCCTCCTGAGTTAAACCAGATTAGAGGAGGAAACGGTGTGTTCCCTCTGAGTTACATCAGATTAGAGGAGGAAACAGATTCAGTGATAAAGGACAGTTCTCGTTTTGTTTCCTGATTCTTATTCACTTAACCCCCACAACCCTCCTCTTCTCTCCTCACCCGCCCCTTCCACTCCTCCTCTCCTCCTCTCACCCTCTCCTCTCCTCAACCGCCCCTTCCACTCCTCCTCTCCTCCTCTCACCCTCTCCTCTCCTCACTCACCCCTTCCACTCCTCCTCTCCTCCTCTCACCCTCTCCTCTCCTCACTCACCTCTTCCACTCCTCCTCTCCTCCTCTCACCCTCTCCTCTCCTCACTCACCCCTTCCACTCCTCCTCTCCTCCTCTCACCCTCTCCTCTCCTCACCCACCCCCTCCACTCCTCCTCTCCTCCTCTCACCCTCTCCTCTCCTCACCCACCCCCTCCACTCCTCCTCCCCTCTCCTCTCCTCACCCACCCCCTCCACTCCTCCTCCCCTCTCCTCTCCTCACCCACCCCCTCCACTCCTCTCCTCTCCTCTCCTCAACCGCCCACTCCACTCCTCCTCTCCTCCTCTCACCCTCTCCTCTCCTCACCCACCCCCTCCACTCCTCCTCTCCTCCTCTCCTCTCCTCACCCACCCCCTCCACTCCTCCTCCCCTCTCCTCTCCTCACCCACCCCCTCCACTCCTCTCCTCTCCTCTCCTCAACCGCCCACTCCACTCCACCTCTCCTCCTCTCACCCTCTCCTCTCCTCACCCACCCCTTCCACTCCTCCTCTCCTCCTCTCACCCTCTCCTCTCCTCACCCACCCCCTCCACTCCTCCTCTCCTCCTCTCACCCTCTCCTCTCCTCACCCACCCCTTCCACTCCTCCTCTCCTCCTCTCACCCTCTCCTCTCCTCACCCACCCCCTCCACTCCTCCTCTCCCCCTCTCCTCTCCTCACCCACCCCCTCCACTCCTCCTCCCCTCTCCTCTCCTCAACCGCCCACTCCACTCCTCTTCTCCTCCTCTCACCCTCTCCTCTCCTCACCCACCCCTTCCACTCCTCCTCTCCTCCTCTCACCCTCTCCTCTCCTCACCCACCCCCTCCACTCCTCCTCTCCTCCTCTCACCCTCTCCTCTCCTCACCCACCCCCTCCACTCCTCCTCCCCTCTCCTCTCCTCACCCACCCCCTCCACTCCTCCTCCCCTCTCCTCTCCTCACCATCATCTCCTCTCCTCTCCTCACCCGCCCCCTCCACCCCCTCTTCTCCTCCTCTCACCCTCTCCTCTCCTCTTCTCTCCTCACCCACCCCCTCCACTCCTCCTCTCCTCCTCTCACCCTCTCCTCTCCTCACCCACCCCCTCCTCTCCTCCTTTCACCCTCTCCTCTTCTCTCCTCACCCACCCCCTCCTCTCCTCCTCTCCTCTCCTCTCCTCACCCACATCTCCTCTCCTCCTTTCACCCTCTCCTCTTCTCTCCTCACCCACCCCCTCCACTCCTCCTCTCCTCCTTTCATCCTCTCCTCACCCACCCCCTCCTCTCCTCTCATCACCCACCACTTCCACTCCTCCTCTCCTCCTCTCACCCTCTCCTCTTCTCTCCTCACCCACTCCCTCCACTCCTCCTCTCCTCCTCTCACCCACTCCTTTCCTCTCCTCACCCACCCCCTCCTTTCCCCCTCTCACCCACCCCCTCCTCTCCCCCTCTCACCCTCTTCTCTCCTCACCCGCCCCCGCCACTCCTCCTCTCCTCCTCTCACCCACTCCTCACCCACCCCTCCTCTACCCCTCTCACCCGCTCCTCTCCTCTCCTCACCCACCCCCTCCACTCCTCCTCTCCTCCTTTCACCCTCTCCTCACCCACCCCCTCCTCTCCTCTCATCACCCACCCCCTCCTCTCCCCCTCTCACCCTCTCCTCTTCTCTCCTCACCCACTCCCTCCACTCCTCCTCTCCTGCTCTCACCCACTCCTCTCCTCTCCTCACCCACCACCTCCTCTCCCCCTCTCACCCTCTCCTCTTCTCTCCTCACCCACCCCCTCCACTCCTCCTCTCCTCCTCTCACCCACTCCTCACCCACCCCCTCCTCTCCTCTCATCACCCACCCCCTCCTCTCCCCCTCTCACCCTCTCCTCTTCTCTCCTCACCCAATCCCTCCACTCCTCCTCTCCTGCTCTCACCCACTCCTCTCCTCTCCTCACCCACCGCCTCCTCTCCCCCTCTCACCCTCTCCTCTTCTCTCCTCACCCACCCCCTCCACTCCTCCTCTCACCCACTCCTCTCCTCTCCTCTCCTCACCCACCCCCTCCACTCCTCCTCTCACCCTCTCCACTTCTCTCCTCACCCGCCCCTTCACTCCTCCTCTCCTCATCTCACCCACTCCTCTTCTCTCCTCACCTACCCCCTCCACTCCTCATCTCCTCCTCTCACCCTCTCCTCTCCTCACCCACCCGCTCAACTCCTCCACTCCTCCTCTCACCCTCTCCTCTTCTCCCTCCTCTTTTTTCATTTTGAGAAAAGGTTTGAGAGCCAACAACTGAAACAATAGTGAGGCTTTCCAAAACCTCCCTGTGTTAAAACAATACCATCAATCAGGCAGAGCCCAGCGGACAGGCAAACACACACAGCTATTAAGTGGAGCACTTCTCATGTTTCCCTGTTAACTCTTCTCTTCTCTGTTAACACTTCACTTCTCTGTTAACTCTTCTATTCTCTGTTAACTCTTCACTTCTCTGTTAACTCTTCTCTGTTAAACTCTTCTCTGTTAACTCTTCTCTGTTAACTCTTCACTTCTCTGTTAACTCTTCTCTGTTAACTCTTCTCTGTTAACACTTCTCTTCTCTGTTAACTCTTCTATTCTCTGTTAACTTTTCACTTCTCTGTTAACCCTTCTCTGTTAACTCTTCTCTGTTAACTCTTCTCTGTTAAACTCTTCTCTGTTAACTCTTCACTTCTCTGTTAACTCTTCTCTGTTAAACTCTTCTCTGTTAACTCTTCACTTCTCTGTTAACTCTTCTCTGTTAACTCTTCTCTGTTAACTCTTCTCTTCTCTGTTAACACTTCTCTTCTCTGTTAACTCTTCTATTCTCTGTTAACTCTTCACTTCTCTGTTAACCCTTCTCTGTTAACTCTTCTCTGTTAACTCTTCTCTGTTAAACTCTTCTCTGTTAACCCTTCTCTGTTAACTCTTCTCTGTTAACTCTTCTCTGTTAACTCTTCTATTCTCTGTTAACTCTTCACTTCTCTGTTAACCCTTCTCTGTTAACTCTTATCTGTTAACTCTTCTCTGTTAACACTTCTCTGTTAAACTCTTCTCTGTTAACCCTTCTCTGTTAACTCTTCTCTGTTAACTCTTCTCTGTTAAACTCTTCTCTGTTAACTCTTCTCTGTTAACTCTTCTCTGTTAACTCTTCTCTGTTAACTCTTCACTTCTCTGTTAACCCTTCTCTGTTAACTCTTCACTTCTCTGTTAACCCTTCTCTGTTAACTCTTATCTGTTAACTCTTCTCTGTTAACACTTCTCTGTTAAACTCTTCTCTGTTAACCCTTCTCTGTTAACTCTTCTCTGTTAACTCTTCTCTGTTAAACTCTTCTCTGTTAACTCTTCTCTGTTAACTCTTCTATTCTCTGTTAACTCTTCTCTGTTAACTCTTCTCTGTTAACTCTTCTCTGTTAAACTCTTCTCTGTTAACTCTTCTCTGTTAACTCTTCTATTCTCTGTTAACTCTTCTCTGTTAACTCTTCTCTGTTAACTCTTCTCTGTTAAACTCTTCTCTGTTAACTCTTCTCTGTTAACTCTTCTCTGTTAACTCTTCACTTCTCTGTTAACCCTTCTCTGTTAACTCTTCACTTCTCTGTTAACCCTTCTCTGTTAACTCTTATCTGTTAACTCTTCTCTGTTAACACTTCTCTGTTAAACTCTTCTCTGTTAACCCTTCTCTGTTAACTCTTCTCTGTTAACTCTTCTCTGTTAAACTCTTCTCTGTTAACTCTTCTCTGTTAACTCTTCTATTCTCTGTTAACTCTTCTCTGTTAACTCTTCTCTGTTAACTCTTCTCTGTTAAACTCTTCTCTGTTAACTCTTCTCTGTTAACTCTTCTCTGTTAACTCTTCACTTCTCTGTTAACTCTTCTCTGTTAACTCTTCTCTTCTCTGTTAATTAACTCTTCTCTGTTAACTCTTCTCTGTTAACTCTTCTCTTCTCTGTTAACTCTTCTCTGTTAACTCTTCTCTGTTAACCCTTCTCTGTTAACTCTTCTCTGTAAACTCTTCTCTTCTCTGTTAACTCTTCACTTCTCTGTTAACCCTTCTCTGTTAACTCTTCACTTCTCTGTTAACCCTTCTCTGTTAACTCTTATCTGTTAACTCTTCTCTGTTAACACTTCTCTGTTAAACTCTTCTCTGTTAACCCTTCTCTGTTAACTCTTCTCTGTTAACTCTTCTCTGTTAAACTCTTCTCTGTTAAACTCTTCTCTGTTAACTCTTCTATTCTCTGTTAACTCTTCTCTGTTAACTCTTCTCTGTTAACTCTTCTCTGTTAAACTCTTCTCTGTTAACTCTTCTCTGTTAACTCTTCTCTGTTAACTCTTCACTTCTCTGTTAACTCTTCTCTGTTAACTCTTCTCTTCTCTGTTAATTAACTCTTCTCTGTTAACTCTTCTCTGTTAACTCTTCTCTTCTCTGTTAACTCTTCTCTGTTAACTCTTCTCTGTTAACTCTTCTCTGTTAACTCTTCTCTGTTAACCCTTCTCTGTTAACTCTTCTCTGTTAACTCTTCTCTTCTCTGTTAACTCTTCTTTGTTGACTCTTCTCTTCTCTGTTAACTCTTCTCTGTAAACTCTTCTCTTCTCTGTTAAATCTTCTCTGTCAACTCTTCTATGTTACCTCTTCTCTTCTTTGTTAACTCTTCTCTGTTAACTCTTCTCTGTTAACTCTTCTCTGTTAACTCTTCTCTGTTAAACTCTTCTCTGTTAACTCTTCTCTGTTAACTCTTCTCTTATCTGTTAACTCTTCTCTGTTAAACCCTTCGCTTCTCTGTTAACTCTTCTCTTCTCTGTTAACTCTTCTCTGTTAACTCTTCTTTTCTCTGTTAACTCTTCTCTGTTTCTCTGTTAACTCTTCACTTCTCTGTTAACTCTTCTCTTCTCTGTTAACTCTTCACTTATCTGTTAACACTTCTCTGTTAACTCTTCTCTTCTCTGTTAACTCTTCTCTGTTAACCCTTCACTGTTAACTCTTCTCTTCTCTGTTAACTCTTCTCTGTTAACTTTTCTCTGTTAAACTCTTCTCTGTTAAACTCTTCTCTGTTAACTCTTCTCTGTTTAACTCTTCTCTTTTGACTCTTCTCTTCTCTTTTAACACTTCTCTTCTCTGTTAACGCTTCACTTCTCTGTTAACTCTTCTCTGTTAACCCTTCTCTTCTCTATTAACTATTCTCTGTTAACTCTTCTCTGTTAACTCTTCTCTTCTCTGTTAACTCTTCTCTGTTAAACTCTTCTCTGTTAAACTCTTCTCTGTTTAACTCTTCTCTGTTAACTCTTCTCTGTTTAACTCTTCTCTTTTGACTCTTCTCTTCTCTTTTAACACTTCTCTTCTCTGTTAACGCTTCACTTCTCTGTTAACTCTTCTCTGTTAACCCTTCTCTTCTCTATTAACTATTCTCTGTTAACTCTTCTCTGTTAACTCTTCTCTTCTCTGTTAACTCTTCTCTGTTAAACCCTTCTCTTCTCTGTTAACTCTTCTCTTCTCTGTTAACGCTTCTCTTCTCTGTTAACTCTTATCTGTTAACTCTTATCTGTTAACTCTTCTCTTCTCTGTTAACTCTTCTCTTCTCTGTTAACCCTTCTCTGTTAACTCTTCTCTGTTAACTCTTCACTTCTATGTTAACTCTTCTCTTCTCTGTTAACTCTTCTCTGTTAACTCTTCTCTGTTAACTCTTCAATTCTCTGTTAACTCTTCTCTTCTCTGTTAACTCTTCTCTTCTCTGTTAACTCTTCTCTTCTCTGTTAACTCTTCTCTTCTCTGTTAACGCTTCTCTGTTAACTCTTCTCTGTTAACTCTTCCCTTCTCTGTTAACTCTTATCTGTTATCTCTTCTCTGTTAACTCTTCTCTTCTCTGTTCACACTTCTCTTCACTGTTAACTCTTCTGTTTACTCTTCTGTTAACTCTTCTATTCTCTGTTAACTCTGAATTCACATGGAGGGATGAGACAGCAAGGCTTGAAAACACAATGAGGAGTAGAGACTTCCCCTCTCATCCCCCCTCCCTCCTCCCCTCACCTCCCCCTCCCCTCCCCCTTCCCCTCCTCCCCTCCCCCCCTCCTCCCCCTTCCCTCCCCCTCGCCTCGTCTCCCCCTGCTCCCCCCCTCACCCCTCCCCTCCTTCCCCTCCCCACCCCTTCCCCCCTCCCCTCCTTTTCCCTCTCGTCTCCCCTCCTTCCCCCCCTCCCCTCCCCTCCCCCTCTCTCCCCCTGCCCTCTCCTCTCTCCTCCCCTCTCCCCTCCCCTCCTTCCCCCCTCCCCTCCCCTCCCCTCCTCTCCATATCTCTCCAGTGTACCTATCTACCTGTGTAAACACTAGGACATGTTATCAGGCCTAAAGCCCTGTATGAGGCTGTGTACATGCTTCATGTTATGGGGTCTGGGATCTTTCAGCCTTCAAGTGATCTTGGGACTTTAACCATTGACATGAGGGGGGAGAGAGGTGGGTGGAAGGGTGAGGAAAGGTGAGGGCAGTGTGTTTTACTCCAAACCCCTCCCTGTGCAAACACACTGCTGTGTTATATCGCCACACACACACACACACACACACGCTGTACATAATGTCTGTCAATACACAGCAACCTAGTCTGTACCTGTCATTAACCTGATGTTATCACCTACCTGTCTGTACCTGTCATTAACCTGATGTTACCACCTACCTGTCTGTACCTGTCATTAACCTGATGTTACCACCTACCTGTCTGTACCTGTCATTAACCTGATGTTACCAACTACCTGTCTGTACCTGTCATTAACCTGATGTTATCACCTACCTGTCTGTACCTGTCATTAACCTGATGTTATCACCTACCTGCCTGTACCTGTCATTAACCTGATGTTATCACCTACCTACACCTGTCTGTACCTCTCATTAACCTGATGTTATCATCTACCTGTCTGTACCTCTCATTAACCTGATGTTATCACCCACCTGTCTGTACCTCTCATTAACCTGATGTTATCACCTACCTCTCTGTACCTCTCATTAACCTGGTGTTACCACCTACCTGTCGGCACCTCTCATTAACCTGATGTTATCACCTACCTCTCTGTAACTCTCATTAACCTGGTGTTACCACCTACCTGTCTGTACCTGTCATTATCCTGATGTTATCACCTACCTGTACCTCTCATTAACCTGATGTTATCACCTACCTGTCTGTACCTGTCATTAACCTGATGTTATCACCTACCTGTCTGTACCTGTCATTAACCTGGTGTTACCACCTACCTGTCTGTACCTCTCATTAACCTGATGTTATCACCTACCTGTCTGTACCTGTCATTAACCTGGTGTTACCACCTACCTGTCTGTACCTGTCATTAACCTGATGTTATCACCTACCTGTCTGTACCTGTAATTAACCTGATGTTATCACCTACCTGTCTGTACCTGTCATTAACCTGGTGTTACCACCTACCTGTCTGTACCTGTCATTAACCTGATGTTATCACCTACCTACCTGTACCTTTCATTAACCTGAGGTTACCACCTACCTGTACCTCTCATTAACCCAATGTTATCAGGCTATGATCCAACTGAACTGATAAGAGACATTACCATGCATCGCTCTCTGCCCTGAAAGGATCTCGTCAGATGGTAGCCTGTTCCTCATACTGTGCTCTGAGCCAATCGGGTTCCATTTAGCAAGCAGCCAATCCAAGAGCCTGAGATTGGGATCAATGGTTCAAATCATTCCCTGTTAATTCCGTTTTTATCTCGTTATAATTGTTTCATTACTGTGTCGGTGGTGACTCAAAGCTCCAGACTTCCAGGAGCCTCCCCACGCTGCTGAGGGCTGTAACCCGGCCGTGTCACACCCTGGGCTGGGGAGAAAGCAGGCCGGAGCTGGCCCCTGTCCAACAACCAAGTCTCCCAAACTTTGATCTGCCCTGTACCCAGGACTCAACACCTTCCCTCGCCCTGAGGCGAGATACCCTTGCCCACTTTACAACACAGACACACACACTCAAACACACACACACACACACACACACACAAACACACACACACACACGTTTTACACCTGCACTGGCTATATGCACTCTCGGATCTCTATCCACACACACATACTGTACACTGACACTCCCAAACACACACATACACACACGCGCACGCAGCCACACACACACACACATTCACACACATGCACTCACACACAAATAATACACTCAGGCATACTGAGACTGAGCAAACACATACACACTCACAAAAATGAAATAAAATCAAATGTTATTTGTTGAATGAACCAAAACCTTACCATGAAATGCTTGTTGACGAGCCCAACGATGGGTTATATGCAGGAAGGGAGCTATTTACAGGAAGCACCAGATCAATGTGGAGCTATATACAGGAAGCACCAGATCAATGTGGAGCTATATACAGGAAGTACCAGATCAATGTGGAGCTATATACAGGAAGTACCAGATCGATGTGGAGTTATAAACAGGAAGTACCAGATCAATGTGGAGTTATATACAGGAAGTACCAGATCAATGTGGAGCTATATACAGGAAGTACCAGATAGATGTGGAGTTATATACAGGAAGTACCAGATAGATGTGGAGTTATATACAGGAAGTACCAGATCAATGTGGAGCTATATACAGGAAGTACCAGATAGATGTGGAATTATATACAGGAAGTACCAGATCAATGTAGAGCTATATACAGGAAGTACCAGATCCATGTAGAGCTATATACAGGAAGTACCAGATCCATGTCGAGCTATAAACAGGAAGTATCTGTTACGGTTTTCTTCTGGTGAAAGAGAGGAGGACCAAAATGCAGCGTGGTTATCTTTATACATCTTTAATAAAAGATGAAAAATGAACTATATACAAAACAAGAACCGTGAAAAACCTAAACAGCCCTATCTGGTGCAACAAACACAGAGACAGGAAACAATCACCCACGAAATACTCAAAGAATATGGCTGCCTAAATATGGTTCCCAATCAGAGACAATGATAAACACCTGCCTCTGATTGAGAACCACTATAGGCAACCATAGACTTACCTAGAATACTATACTAAACACAGCCCCATCAATCTACAAAACCCCCTAGACAAAACAAACACATAATCACCCATGTAACACCCTGGCCTAACCACAAAAATAAAGAAAACACAGAATACTAAGGCCAGGGCGTGACAGTATCAGATCAATGTGGAGCTATATACAGGAAGTACCAGTACCAGATCAAGGTGGAGCTATATACAGGAAGTACCAGTACCAGATCAAGGTGGAGCTATATACAGGAAGTACCAGTACCAGATCAATGTGGAGCTATATACAGGAAGTACCAGTACCAGATCAAGGTGGAGCTATATACAGGAAGTACCAGTACCAGATCAAGGTGGAGCTATATACAGGAAGCACCAGTACCAGATCAAGGTGGAGCTATATACAGGAAGTACCAGTACCAGATCAAGGTGGAGCTATATACAGGAAGTACCAGTACCAGATCAAGGTGGAGCTATATACAGGAAGTACCAGTACCAGATCAAGGTGGAGCTATATACAGGAAGTACCAGTACCAGATCAAGGTGGAGCTATATACAGGAAGTACCAGTACCAGATCAATGTGGAGCTATATACAGGAAGTACCAGTACCAGATCAAGGTGGAGCTATATACAGGAAGTACCAGTACCAGATCAAGGTGGAGCTATATACAGGAAGCACCAGTACCAGATCAAGGTGGAGCTATATACAGGAAGTACCAGTACCAGATCAAGGTGGAGCTATATACAGGAAGTACCAGTACCAGATCAAGGTGGAGCTATATACAGGAAGTACCAGTACCAGATCAAGGTGGAGCTATATACAGGAAGTACCAGATCAATGTGTCGACAGAGAGGATATATAGCCCATAGTTAAATGGATGGTATGTAGTGACTGGTACGACAGAGAGGATATATAGCCCATAGTTAAATGGATGGTACGTAGTGACTGGTATGACAGAGAGGATATACAGCCCATAGTTAAATGGATGGTACGACAGAGAGGATATATAGCCCATAGTTAAATGGATGGTACGTAGTGACTGGTACGACAGAGAGGATATACAGCCCATAGTTAAATGGATGGTACGACAGAGAGGATATACAGCCCATAGTTAAATGGATGGTACGTAGTGACTGTTACGACAGAGAGGATATATAGCCCATAGTTAAATGGATGGTACGACAGAGAGGATATACAGCCCATAGTTAAATGGATGGTACGTAGTGACTGTTACGACAGAGAGGATATACAGCCCATAGTTAAATGGATGGTACGTAGTGAATGTTACGACAGAGAGGATATACAGCCCATAGTTCAATGGATGGTACGTAGTGACTGTTACGACAGAGAGGATATACAGCCCATAGTTATGATCCTGAGAACCTGGCTAAAACAACACTCTGGTGTTATACACACCTCATATGTCTGACTGCTTTCTTTCTTTCTTTCTATCTATCTATCTATCTATCTATCTATCTATCTATCTATCTATCTTTCTATCTATCGATCTATCTATCTGGTGGATAGACAGAGTGACAGGCGGGCGGTTGGGTGGAAGGATACGGGACAAGCTGCCAGAGGCCCCCGTAGTGACGGTGATATCAAATCAAATGTATTTTCAAAGCCCTTCTTACATCAGGTGATGTCACAAAGTGCTGTACAGAAACCCAGCCTAAAACCCCAAACAGCAAGCAATGCAGGTGTAGATGCATATCCACTGGCCATCTAGAGGTTAACGCCAGGGGCCCCAGAACCACCAGAACCACAAGTCACCCCCCCCCCCCTCCCCCTAGTGGGCCTCTTATCAGAACCCACCCTCCAACCGCAAACCAACCCCCCACAGGACCCCAAACCTGGAAACATATGTTCAACCTAAAGAACAGCCTGATCAACAACTCGCCTCAAACCACCTGCCTTCGTTCCAGGTTATTATTTCTGATGAGTCTCTGACATCACTACGCTGAAACTGTGGTCACCAGTAGGAGGTAGAGACAGTAGAGGGGAGAGCAGGAGAAGAGGGGAAGGGAAGGACTGGCTAGGTTGGACTGTATAGGGCTAACACAGGGGGGAAGGACTGGCTAGGTTGGACTGTATAGGGCTACCACAGGGGGGAAGGACGGGCTAGGTTGGACTGTACAGGGTGACCACAGGAGACGAGGGGAAGGACGGGCTAGGTTGGACTGTATAGGGCTACCACAGGGGGGAAGGACTGGCTAGGTTGGACTGTATAGGGCTACCACAGGGGGGAAGGACTGGCTAGGTTGGACTGTATAGGGCTACCACAGGGGGGAAGGACGGGCTAGGTTGGACTGTACAGGGTGACCACCGGAGACGAGGGGAAGGACGGGCTAGGTTGGACTGTACAGGGCTACCACAGGGGGGAAGGACTGGCTAGGTTGGACTGTACAGGGGGGAAGGACTGGCAAGGTTGGACTGTACAGGGCTTCCACAGGAGAAGAGGGGAAGGACGGGCTAGGTTGGACTGTATAGGGCTACCACAGGAGAAGAGGGGAAGGACAGGCTAGGTTGGACTGGACAGGAATACCACAGGAGAAGAGGGGAAGGACGGGCTAGGTTGGACTGTATAGGGCTACCACAGGGGGGAAGGACTGGCTAGGTTGGACTGTATAGGGCTACCACAGGGGGGAAGGACGGGCTAGGTTGGACTGTACAGGGTGACCACCGGAGACGAGGGGAAGGACGGGCTAGGTTGGACTGTACAGGGCTAGCACAGGGGGGAAGGACTGGCTAGGTTGGACTGTACAGGGGGGAAGGACTGGCAAGGTTGGACTGTACAGGGCTTCCACAGGAGAAGAGGGGAAGGACGGGCTAGGTTGGACTGTATAGGGCTACCACAGGAGAAGAGGGGAAGGACAGGCTAGGTTGGACTGGACAGGAATACCACAGGAGAAGAGGGGAAGGACGGGCTAGGTTGGACTGGACAGGGGGGAAGGACTGGCTAGGTTGGACTGGACAGGGGGGAAGGACTGGCTAGGTTGGACTGGACAGGGGAGAAGGACTGGCTAGGTTGGACTGGACAGGGGAGAAGGACTGGCTAGGTTGGACTGGACAGGGGAGAAGGACTGGCTAGGTTGGACTGGACAGGGGAGAAGGACTGGCTAGGTTGGACTGGACAGGGGAGAAGGACTGGCTAGGTTGGACTGGACAGGGGAGAAGGACTGGCTAGGTTGGACTGGACAGGGGAGAAGGACTGGCTAGGTTGGACTGGACAGGGGAGAAGGACTGGCTAGGTTGGACTGGACAGGGGAGAAGGACTGGCTAGGTTGGACTGGACAGGGGAGAAGGACTGGCTAGGTTGGACTGGACAGTGGAGAAGGACTGGCTAGGTTGGACTGGACAGGGGAGAAGGACTGGCTAGGTTGGACTGGACAGGGGAGAAGGACTGGCTAGGTTGGACTGGACAGGGGAGAAGGACTGGCTAGGTTGGACTGGACAGGGGAGAAGGACTGGCTAGGTTGGACTGGACAGGGGAGAAGGACTGGCTAGGTTGGACTGGACAGGGGAGAAGGACTGGCTAGGTTGGACTGGACAGGGGAGAAGGACTGGCTAGGTTGGACTGGACAGAAGCAGAAGTAGTGAACCACTCTGGAAAACCCTTGGAACTGCCAGAAGAAATAAAGATCATCCTCTTCAGAACTTGGCCAACCTTTCATCAGGCTCTGACCCTACAGAGTTAGAGACCTGAGCCTCTAACCAACCTTTCATCAGGCTCTGACCCTACAGAGTTAGAGACCTGAGCCTCTAACCAACCTTTCATCAGGTTCTGACCCTACAGAGTTAGAAACCTGAGCCTCTAACCAACCTTTCATCAGGCTCTGACCCTACAGAGTTAGAAACCAGAGCCTCTAACCAACCTTTCATCAGGCTCTGACCCTACAGAGTTAGAGACCTGAGCCTCTAACCAACCTTTCATCAGGTTCTGACCCTACAGAGTTAGAAACCTGAGCCTCTAACCAACCTTTCATCAGGCTCTGACCCTACAGAGTTAGAGACCTGAGCCTCTAACCAACCTTTCATCAGGCTCTGACCCTACAGAGTTAGAAACCTGAGCCTCTAACCAACCTTTCATCAGGCTCTGACCCTACAGAGTTAGAAACCTGAGCCT
>NC_048590.1:3519459-3521959 GCF_013265735.2 Oncorhynchus mykiss | reverse complement strand
AGCCCTATTCCCTATATAGTGGTACTACTATAGACCAGAGCCCTATTCCCTATATATAGTGGTACTACTATAGACCAGAGCCCTATTCCCTATATAGTGCACTACTTTAGACCAGAGCCCTATGGAACCCTGTTCCCTATATAGTGCCACTACTTTAGACCAGAGCTCTATTCCCTATATAGTGCACTACTTTAGACCAGAGCCCTATGGAACCCTATTCCCTATATAGTGCACTACTTCAGACCAGAGCTCTATTCCCTATATAGTGCACTACTTTAGACCAGAGCCATATTCCCTATATAGTGCACTACTTTAGACCATGGGCTTGAGCCCTATGGAATAGGGTGCCATTTGGGATCCTATAGATCCTATCTGTGTTTCTCCACGCTGCATTACTTAAGGAATAACACCCCAGTACTGTTCCATGTAAACAAGATCACAACAAAACACCTCATGGATTAACCCTCTCCCTCTATCTCTGTCTCTCTATATCTCTCTATCTCTGTCTCTCTATTTCCCTCTATCTCTCTCTCTCTATCTCCCTCTATCTCTCACTCCCTCTCTCTATCTCTCTCTCTCTCTATCTCCCTCTATCTCTGTCTCTCTCTTTCTCCCTCTATCTCTGTGTCTCTATCTCCCTCTATCTCTCTCTATCTCTCTATGTCCCTCCCCTCTATCTCTCTCTTCAGGTCTCCCTCTATCTCTCTCTGCCTCTCTCTCTCTCCCTTCCCATCTAACCCTCTCTATCTCTCTCTCTCTATCTCTCTATCTCCCTCCCCTCTATCTCTCTCTTCAGGTCTATCTCTCTCTCTCTCTCTCTCTCTCTCTCCAGGTCTCCCTCTATCTCTCTCTGCCTCTCTCTCTCTCTCTCTCTTCCCCTCTAACCATCTCTATCTCTCTCTGCCTCTCTCTCTCTCTCTCTTCCCCTCTAACCATCTTTCTCTCTCTCTCTCCTCCTTGTTTTCTTCATCACAATTGGAGACACGTGATATTTTCTTAAGCCTGTTGCCCTGGTGAGCTTCACTCTCAGGGGGGAGAAGCATAAAGCCATGGTTGACTTGGACCACAGCTATGTTGCTGGGTTAAAGGGGCTATCTGCAATTTGTAACACCATTTTTTGGGGACATGTCAATAGTGATATATACCCGTAGATTCTTTAGGAACCAAACACAAGTACGTATGGCAGATTGTCACATTAACACACCGATGTAGTGTAGCTGTGGTCTACTTTGGTGTGTTGAAGGTGAATATGACAGTATCTCTAACACACACACACACACACATACCACACACACACACATACCACACACTATACACACACACACACACACAAACACACACACAAACACACTCCTTTCTCTCCCTACCATACGTAAGACATGATACAAAATACTGTGATATAACACCGGACCACACATATGGCATCGTCAGTAACAGGCTTCATCAGGAGATGTGTTAATGATGTTGAACCCACAATAACCCTGTATGGATGGAGAAATCAGTACCCTGCTGAGTGCCCGTACTGCATCAGTCCATATCAGTACCCTGCTGAGAGCCCGTACTGCATCAGTCCATATCAGTACCCTGCTGAGAGCCCGTACTGCAGAGGTCAATATCAGTACCCTGCTGAGAGCCCGTACTGCAGAGGTCAATATCAGTACCCTGCTGAGAGCCCGTACTGCATCAGTCCATATCAGTACCCTGCTGAGAGCCCGTACTGCATCAGTCCATATCAGTACCCTGCTGAGAGCCCGTACTGCATCAGTCCATATCAGTACCCTGCTGAGAGCCCGTTCTGTATCAGTCCATATCAGTACCCTGCTGAGAGCCCGTACTGCATCAGTCTGCTCTATACTCCTCTAGTCTCCTCTAGTCTCCTCTACACTCCTCTAGCCTCATCTACACTCCTCTAGTCTCCTCTAGTCTCCTCTATACTCCTCTATACTCCTCTATACTCCTCTAGTCTCCTCTACACTCGTCTAGTCTCCTCTAGTCTCCTCTACACTCCTCTAGTCTCCTCTACACTCCTCTATACTCCTCTATACTCCTCTAGTCTCCTCTACACTCGTCTAGTCTCCTCTAGTCTCCTCTACACTCCTCTAGTCTCCTCTACACTCCTCTAGTCTCCTCTATACTCCTCTAGTCTCCTCTATGCTCCTCTAGTCTCCTCTACACTCCTCTAGTCTCCTCTACACTCCTCTAGTCTCCTCTTGTCTCCTCTAGTCTCCTCTATACTCCTCTAGTCTCCTCTATACTCCTCTAGTCTCCTCTACACTCCTCTAGTCTCCTCTAGTCTCCTCTAGTCTCCTCTACACTCCTCTAGTCTCCTCTATACTCCTCTAGTCTCCTCAAGTCTCCTCTATACTCCTCTATACTCCTCTACACTCCTCTAGTCTCCTCTAGTCTCCTCTAGTCTCCTCTATACTCCTCTCGTCTCCTTTAGTCTCCTCTATACTTCTCTAGTCTCCTCTATACTCCTCTAGTCGCCTCTATACTCCTC
>NC_048590.1:3509459-3514459 GCF_013265735.2 Oncorhynchus mykiss | reverse complement strand
AGGAGGCTGAAAAGATTCGACATGGGCCCTCAGATCCTCAAAATGTTCTACAGCTGCACCATCGAGAGCATCCTGACTGGTTGCATCACCGCCTGGTATGGCAACTGCTCGGCCTCCGACCACAAGGCGCTACAGAGGGTAGTGTGTACGGCCCAGTACATCACTGGGGCCAAGCTCCCTGCCATCCAGGACCTCTGTACCAGACGGTTTTAGAAGAAGTCCCTAAAAATTGTCACCCAAGTTATAGACTGTTCTCTCCGCTACCGCATGGCAAGCAATACCGATGCGCCAAGTCTGGAACGAACAGGACCCTGAACAGCTTCTACATCCAAACCATAAGACTGCTGACTAGTTGGTCCGGGAAGCTATTGGTAAACTATTTAACTATCTGCACTGACCCATTTTTGACTCATCACATACGCTGACGCTACTGCTTATTATCTATGCTGTTGCTTAGTCACTTTATTTTTAGTTATATGTACATATCTAGCTCAATTACCTCGTACCCCTGCACATCGACTCGGTACTGGTACTTCCTGTCTATAGCCATGTTATTACCTCGTACCCCTGCACATTGACTCAGTACTGGTACTTCCTGTATATAGCTGTGTTATTACCTGGTACTTCCTGTATATAGCCATGTTATTACCTCAGTACTGGTACTTCCTGTATATAGCCATGTTATTACCTGGTACTTCCTGTATCTAGCCATGTTATCACTTGGTACTTCCTGTATATAGCCATGTTATTATCTGGTACTTCCTGTATATAGCCATGTTATTACCTGGTACTTCCTGTATATAACCATGTTATTACCTGGTACTTCCTGTATATAACCATGTTATTACCTGGTACTGGTACTTCCTGTATATAGCCATGTTATTACCTGGTACTTCCTGTATATAGCCATGTTATTACCTCAGTACTGGTACTTCCTGTATATAGCCATGTTATTACCTGGTACTGGTACTTCCTGTATATAGCCATGTTATTACCTGGTACTTCCTGTATATAGCCATGTTATTACCTGGTACTCCCTGTATATAGCCATGTTATTACCTGGTACTTCCTGTATATAGCCATGTTATTACCTGGTACTCCCTGTATATAGCCATGTTATTACCTGGTACTTCCTGTATATAGCCATGTTATTACCTGGTACTTCCTGTATATAGCCATGTTATTACCTGGTACTGGTACTTCCTGTATATAGCCATGTTATTACTTGGTACTCCCTGTATATAGCCATGTTATTACCTGGTACTTCCTGTGTATAGCCATATTATTACCTGGTACTCCCTGTATATAGCCATGTTATTACCTGGTACTTCCTGTATATAGCCATGTTATTACCTGGTACTGGTACTTCCTGTATATAGCCATGTTATTACTTGGTACTCCCTGTATGTAGCCATGTTATTACCTGGTACTTCCTGTATATAGCCATGTTATTACATGGTACTTCCTGTATATAGCCATGTTATGACCTGGTACTTCCTGTATATATACATGTTATTACCTGGTACTGGTAGTTCCTGTATGTAGCCATGTTATTACCTGGTACTTCATGTATGTAGCCATGTTATTACCTGGTACTTCATATATGTAGCCATGTTATTACCTGGTACTTCCTGTATGTAGCCATGTTATTGCCTGGTACTTCCTGTATGTAGCCATGTTATTACCTGGTACTTCCTGTATGTAGCCATGTTATTGCCTGGTACTTCCTGTATGTAGCCATGTTATTACCTGGTACTTCCTGTATATAGCCATGTTATTACTTGGTACTCCCTGTATGTAGCCATGTTATTACCTGGTACTTCCTGTATATAGCCATGTTATTACATGGTACTTCCTGTATATAGCCATGTTATGACCTGGTACTTCCTGTATATATGCATGTTATTACCTGGTACTGGTAGTTCCTGTATGTAGCCATGTTATTACCTGGTACTTCATGTATGTAGCCATGTTATTACCTGGTACTTCATGTATGTAGCCATGTTATTACCTTGTACTTCCTGTATGTAGCCATGTTATTGCCTGGTACTTCCTGTATATAGCCATGTTATTACCTTGTACTTCATGTATGTAGCCATGTTATTACCTGGTACTTCCTGTATGTAGCCATGTTATTGCCTGGTACTTCCTGTATGTAGCCATGTTATTACCTGGTACTTCATGTATGTAGCCATGTTATTACCTGGTACTTCCTGTATGTAGCCATGTTATTGCCTGGTACTTCCTGTATATAGCCATGTTATTACCTGGTAGTTCCTGTATATAACCATGTTATTACCTAGTACTTCCTGTATATAGCCATGTTATTACATGGTACTTCCTGTATATAGCCATGTTATGACCTGGTACTTCCTGTATATAGCCATGTTATTACCTGGTACTGGTAGTTCCTGTATGTAGCCATGTTATTACCTGGTACTTCCTGTATATAGCCATGTTATTACCTGGTACTTCCTGTATGTAGCCATGTTATTGTTACTCATTGTGTATTTTTTTAAACTTTATTATTAAGTGTTATGACTTTTCTATTAGTTATCTGTTGTCTTTCTCTCTGCGTTGTTGGGAACGGCCTGTAATTATGCATTTCACTGTTGGTCTTTATCTGCTGCTCATGAAGCATATGACAAATAAACTTGTTTTTGATTTAATAATATGCTGTGGTGGATGTGAATGAATACCAGCGCAGATGGCTGACATTTTGGCTCAGAATGTGTCAGTTTCACCCACCATATATCAGCGATCACAGTCCAATATTCAACTCAGTTCTTCACATTTTCTTTTGGGAGCCTTCATCACTAGAGAGCTCTTCACTTGAATCACAGGAGAACTGAATGGGGAAGAATACTGGCGTAGCACACACTGTTGGCTGACTGTGGATCTATCTCCCAGATGTGTTTGGGCCAGGTCAGGGCAGATTCCAAACACACACACACACACACACACACACACACAAACAGACACACAGACACACAGACACACAACACACACACACACACAGGCCCTCCCCTACTTGACAGCAGTTTGGAAACAGTAATGATTTATAGAGTGAATCACAGAGCCACTGATTATGTGAAAACAGTCACAGAGTTAGAAAGACAACACTGATTCTAACTAGGTGGACTTCACTTCTCTAGACACAGAGTTAGAAAGACAACACTGATTCTAACTAGGTGGACTTCACTTCTCTAGGCACAGAGTTAGAAAGACAACACTGACTCTAACTAGGTGGACTTCACTTCTCTAGGCACAGAGTTAGAAAGACAACACTGATTCTAACTAGGTGGACTTCACTTCTCTAGACACAGAGTTAGAAAGACAACACTGATTCTAACTAGGTGGACTTCACTTCTCTAGACACAGAGTTAGAAAGACAACACTGATTCTAACTAGGTGGACTTCACTTCTCCAGACACAGAGTTAGAAAGACAACACTGATTCTAACTAGGTGGACTTCACTTCTCTAGACACAGAGTTAGAAAGACAACACTGATTCTAACTAGGTGGACTTCACTTCTCTAGGCACAGAGTTAGAAAGACAACACTGATTCTAACTAGGTGGACTTCACTTCTCCAGACACAGAGTTAGAAAGACAACACTGATTCTAACTAGGTGGACTTCAGTTCTCTAGACACAGAGTTAGAAAGACAACACTGATTCTAACTAGGTGGACTTCACTTCTCCAGACACAGAGTTAGAAAGACAACACTGATTCTAACTAGGTGGACTTCACTTCTCTAGACACAGAGTTAGAAAGACAACACTGATTCTAACTAGGTGGACTTCACTTCTCTAGGCACAGAGTTAGAAAGACAACACTGATTCTAACTAGGTGGACTTCACTTCTCTAGACACAGAGTTAGAAAGACAACACTGATTCTAACTAGGTGGACTTCACTTCTCTAGACACAGGGTAAGAAAGACAACACTGATTCTAACTAGGTGGACTTCACTTCTCCAGACACAGAGTTAGAAAGACAACACTGATTCTAACCAGGTGGACTTCACTTCTCCAGACACAGAGTTAGAAAGACAACACTGATTCTAACCAGGTGGACTTCACTTCTCCAGACACAGAGTTAGAAAGACAACACTGATTCTAACCAGGTGGACTTCACTTCTCCAGACACAGAGTTAGAAAGACAACACTGATTCTAACTAGGTGGACTTCACTTCTCCAGACACAGAGTAAGAAAGACAACACTGACCCAGTTTAGATATGAACGGCACATTCTTCTGGACTTTATTTGGTCAGTGATTGGTGACTTCGACAAAGGCCACGGTATCTTACAGCTGGACCAGCTTTACCACAAGGTCCTGAAGAAGGAACCAACTCTGGTAGAATCAAACAAAGAGACAAAGCAGTGTTTCCCCCCATGTGTTCTCCAGTGTTGTTTCAACTAAATCGCCAGCGGCGCAGCGGTCTGAAAAACACTGCATCTCAGTGCGAGAGGCGTAACTACAGTCCCTGGTTCGAATCTAGGCTGCATCACATCCGGACAGTGATTAGGAGTCCCGTAGGGTGGGCCACAATGGGCCCAGCGTTGGTCAGGGGGAGGTCGTCATCGTAAATAAGAATGTGTTCTTAACTGACTTGCCTGGTTAAATAAAGAACCTGACGGAGGGTTCTTTGTATGTCTACATCGCTTATGAACATGAACAGGAAGATGATTCGTTGATGAGCCGTTGAACAGGAAGATGATTCCACTCTGAGCCATTGATGAACAGGAAGATGATTCCTCACTGAGCCGTTGAACAGGAAGATGATTCCTCACTGAGCCGTTGAACAGGAAGATGATTCCTCACTGAGCCATTGATGAACAGGAAGATGATTCCTCACTGAGCCATTGATGAACAGGAAGATGATTCCTCACTGAGCCGTTGAACAGGAAGATGATTCCTCACTGAGCCGTTGAACAGGAGGAAGATTCCTCACTGAGCCGTTGAACAGGAAGATGATTCCTCACTGAGCCATTGATGA